>NW_026057579.1:30575199-30586742 GCF_023721935.1 Panthera uncia
TATATAAATACATATAAAATATGTATAAATATATAAATACATATAAAATATGTATAAATATATAAGTATATATTAAAAAATATATATGTATCTCAACTTCTAGGCTTCCTGGTCAACATTATACTAGCAGAGCGACTATATCTGAAATATAGGTAGCTATAATTGGGACAAACAGCAGTATCTTAGCCATCTATGTTGATCTATTGCCCTGGCATCGTGAGAGCCACCTGCCTAATTCAAAGACATGGTTGCAGCTTCTGGTGAAGGTGTGACTAGAGCTAGGCACCAAGCCTGGGCTTGGTGCCACCTGGTGGGCCAGAAACACCTTCGGAGTCAGACTTCTCTCCCTGCTAGGCGGGGGCTGGGTGGGCTGGAAGGAGCTAGACGAGAGCCAGGGCTCAGGGGAGCTCGGGCGGTCTCTTGCTGTGGTTTCAGCATGGGAAGCCAGGAGCAGAGGCAGGCAGATCTGTCCTTGGATGTGCCGGAGACACAGTGGGGAGGCAGGGTCGGGGGTGGGGGTGGGGGGGCACTGGCCCCGGAAGTTGAGACTGCTAACCCGGAATCGAGCGCTGATCCACGGAGGTTGACTCAGAATTGGAGCGAAAAGGAGATGAAGCCAAGAGGGGGTGTGAAACCTGGAAGGAAAGAGAAATAGAAGCGAGAGAGAAGTGGACAGACTGGAGGTGGCTTGGCACAATTCCAAAGGCAGAACGTGGGTGACAGTGGTGACTTCTAATGCTGGTACCACGTGGGCCTGGCGGGGGGGGGGGCACGCTGGGTGTATTCAAGGAGCAGGAGCAGTTGCACAGCAGACCCGTCTGGGATTAGGCCCACTGCCTATCACTCTGTTAGCCTCTCTGGGGCCCTCAGCTGGGAGGTCCTGCCCAGGAGCTACTTTAAAGCCAGTCCTCCTTCTGTGTGACCTTAATCCCCTGTCCCTCACCATTCCCCAGTGGCTTCGCCAGAAGTCTTGGCAACGGGCTTAGTGCCCCAAATGGACAAGGAAGACTCCCTAGGAGCCTTGAGCTTGAACAAACCACAAGGAAACAGCCTTTTGTTTCCAGGCCGTGGCCTCTGCTGACAGATGGAATCCCTACCACCTGTCTGTGCAGCCATCAGCACATGCGCTAATCGCGCTGACCTTTCCTTGTAAATGGCAGCATTCAGGGCTCTTGCCTGGAGTACGGGGTGGCCAGGGGTCACGGTGTCCATCAAATGGCAGGAAGATGAAGCCAGGCCTGCTCTGCACCAGGATGTGAGAACTCGTTCCCCTTCGTCCAAGAACCAACATGTTCCCCTGGCTGCTGTGTCTCCACTGCAGGCCCCCGGAGAACAATAACTCATTGAAAATTGAGTCTGGGTTGGCAGGAGCCTCGGTGAAATGGCCACCAGAGCCGCGTGATCTTTCTTTCCTTTTTATTCCTACCCTTTGCCATTTGAAACACTTTGTAAACTGTAAAGCACTAGTAAATATCAATTAATATGATTTACTCATTCATTCTGCAAATATTTGCCGGGCATCAAATCTGTACCAGATGCTGGGCTAAGTGGTGGCCCCACAGACACGCACAGGACAGTTGATGTTCCCAGGACCGCACAGGGGCGGGGGACTGACTGCTAACATAGACGCATAATCACACCCACCCAACCAAGAGTCCAAGTGGGAGCTCTGCGGTGGGGGGGTGGGGGGGTGGGGAGAGTCTGTATGGGGGCAGGTTCAGGGAAGGAGATTCCCCAACTGAACCAAGTGCCAGAAAGTAGTCTGGTTGGCTTGTGAGGCAGGAGAAAGCCTGTTGTTGGAAACAAGCTTTGATTAGGGTAGCAAATCTCCGAGTGTGGCTGTGATGGAGAGACAGAGACACTCAATTGTTTTTAACCGTGGGGGGGGGGGGGGGGGTTTTTTTTTTTTTTTTGACTCTTGATTGCTTTATTATTACTGTTGTTGTTGTTGTTGCCCCAGAAAGAACACTCTGGCCACACTAGAGGGCTTGCATTCACTTTTGGATAGGTATGAGAATGAACTGTGGGCATTTTTTTTTAATTTAAAAACTTAGAACAAGAAATGGAGGTGTGGTGAGTCAGAACCCCGTGGTCGAGAGCTAAGTGAGTTCTGATACAAGGAGGCGGTGGCCCTGGACAGAGCGTGGGAGCAGCGGTGGGGGCAGGGGGGGAAGAACAGGAGGGACAGAGATGTTGAGCAGTCAGGCAACTCTCATGGTTAAGTTCACACGACCCACAGATGGGTCCAATATGGTCTGGAACATATCAGCTGTGGATTGACCTGGGAACCAACTCGCTAACCCCCACTCATTGAAGCACCCACTGAATCGACTATGGCGGATATCAGGGAAGGCAGCCGTGACCTTCTGGAAGGGGTGTTTGGCCCCGTGCTGTATCGTCACTTTGCCCATGCAAAGCATCTGGAGAGCTGTTAAAAATGCAAGGACTGTGTCCCTGCTTGGACCAGTTAAATCAGAATCTCTTGTGGGAAGGATGTCATTTCCAACTGAAGTTCGAGGTAGGAGACGGGACTATGCCAAGGTTAGCTGGGGGAAACGAGAAGGGGCCTTGAGGATGGGGGCTGGAGGGGGCGGCAGGTGCTCCCCATGGATGTCGCGCTTCTGGCTCTCCCCTCGTGGCTCTGCTACCTCGGGCACTTGTCTGACATCTCTGTGCTCAGTTTCGCCAAAGGTAAGCCGCCGCAGACTGGGAGCGTCGATAACAGAAATGTATTCGCTCACAGTTCTGGAGGCCACGAGTCCATGATGAAGATGTCGGGGGTGTTGCCACCTTCCAAGGCTGTGAGGGGGGCTCTGTTCCAGCCTCTTCCCCCCACCCCCGCCCCTCGCCGCTGGTGGTTTTCTGGCAATCCTTGGTGGCCCTGGGCTCGTGGAAGCATCACGGGGACGCCTGCCGTCATCTTCGCATGGAGCCCTCCCCGATTACGTGTCTGTGTCCAAATCGCCCCATTTTATAAGGACAGAGTCATACTGGATTTGGTCCCATCTTAATGACTTCATTTTAATCTGATTACTGCCGAAAAGACCTTCTTTCCAAATAAGGTCACATGGTGAGGTACGGGGCGGGGGGGGGGGGGCGGTTAGGACTTGAACATGTGAATTTGGGGAGGATCAAATTTAACCCGTAACGACTTGGAATACAAATGCTATTATTATCATCCTCTTTGTTATTATTTCCACTCATTTTTGAACATTAGGTGCCAGACCCTGCAGAAATGATCTATTAATCCTCCCTGGAACACTGTGCAATATATGATATTGACCGTATTTGATTAATTTTTTAAGAATTTTTTAAAATGTTTATTCATTTTTTTTTTTTTTTTAAGAAATAAAGAAAGAGAAAGAGAGAATGAGAATGAATCGGGGAGGGGCAGAGAGAGAGACAGAGAGGGAGACACAGAGTCCGAAGCAGCTTGCAGGCTCCAAGCTGTCAGCACAGAACCCGACGCGGGGCTTGAACTCACGAACTGTGACATCATGACCTGGGCGGAGGTTGGGTAACTGACTAAACCACCCAGGCGCCCCAATACTGACCTTGTTTTAGAAGTGAAGAGGCCGACCTGCTAAGAGCCCAACCCATGCCTGACTGTGTGTATCCCACAGGGTCCCATAAAACACGGGGCAGGTCTGCGCCCTGAGGGCCCCTGCAGGACTCCGACATCTGAATTTTCCTGGGGGGCGCAGGGGAAAGGCTGATTTGGCTTTGCCATTCTCAAGAACAGGGGGCTCGGCAGGACTCACGGGAAAGGTATGCCCGTATTGAATTAGTAACAGGATCCTGAAGTACCAGCTGTCTTTCTTTATTCATAGCTTTTCAGAGCCGGAGGTGCAGCGCAGTGCGGTGCAGGAGGAGGAGGAGGTAAGGGGAGGACAGGAGGTTGTGTAATTCTTACAGGAAGAAAGCCAAAAAGCAAAGGAAAAATGCACGCAGCAAACCCACACAAGCGACTTTGCAGAACAGAGATGAATGTTCAGCTGTGTCCCGAAATGGTCATGGAGCACCGGGGCGGGAGGAGCTGTTGCCTCCTGGGGGTTTGCCCCAGGCAAGATCTATTCTGCGCAAGCGATCAGCCGCTGGGCTCAGCTGGGTTCAGCTGTGTTCACGAAACATTGTATCGAGAAGCTGTTTCCCCTGCTCACTCGGCTACAGAGACAGTCCCTGCTCTGCAGGAGCCGGGTCATGGGTGGGGGCTGCCTACTCAGGAGGAGATCACCTTGGAATCAACGGCAGGAGAAAGCAGAGTTGTGGAAAGGAAGCGGAGGGGAGGCTCCAGAACAAGGCTGGGGCTGGGGTGGAGTCAAGGGAGGCTTCCTGGAGGAGGCAATGATGGCCGAGTCTTCAGAGAGGAGTATGGAGTTGCAAGGTCAAGTGAGGAAGGCAGCAGTGTGAGCAAAGGCACAACGTGGGGACCCCCGGGCATGTTGACCAGCGGGCGTGCTGACTAGTGCCCATAGTATTCTAATCGGGGCTAAATGGGCCCCTTCTGGGGACGTAAATAATCCCAGCCTTCTCTTCAGAGGTTAAGAGAGCACACCTTTCTAGCTTCTTCCGCCAGAATCTCACAGGGACAGGGATAGATCACAATTTGGTTTGGGGCCCCTAGGCGTAGAGTTGCCAAATATATACTCCACTCAATATGAATCAGAAAAACCCGAGCACTTTAAGGAAAGGATTAATTATTAAGAGCATATCTATTAAAGCTTAACACTTAGGCACTTGCTGCAGATTGGTTCCGAAGAGAGTGGGGAAGAGATTCTGGGCCTGCTCATGAGGTTCTTGTTCCAGAACAACTTGTGAAGTGCTAGCTGACCCAGGTATCGAAAGGAGAAACTCACATAACCCGTGCTAACTATTAAAATTCTTCCATTACCGGGGCGCCTGGGTGGCTCAGTCGGTTGAGCGTCCGACTTCGGCTCAGGTCACGATCTCGCGGTCCGTGAGTTCGAGCCCCGCGTCGGGCTCTGGGCTGATGGCTCAGAGCCTGGAGCCTGCTTCCGATTCTGTGTCTCCCTCTCTCTCTGCCCCTCCCCGTTCATGCTCTGTCTCTCTCTGTCTCAAAAATAAATAAATGTTAAAAAAAAAAAAAATTCTTCCATTACCTTCCCTTGAGATCACCCAAAGATTAGGCAAACATTAGGGAATGTGTCCGACTGCTGCTAAGTTTTATGTACTGTCTTCCTGCTGATAAAATGATGCTTAGTTTGTAAAAGTAGCAAGGGGCAGAAATTCAGAAAAAGAATCTGTTGTTAGTATAAATATACTCCCCTCCACCATATTATGCTAACAGAGCGATCAGATAAAACAACCACATCACAGGGATACATTTTTTCCTTGGAACAAAAGCCTGTTTCCTTTGTAATGTTAATCCTAATGTGGTTTTTGGAAGAAAATTAAATATTGATGAACCTTTTAGAAAATGTGTGGATTATAATGTGTCTCACTTCATTATAAAAACTTTTAAAGAAACAGGTGATTATTCTTTGGAAATCACCTTCCTGACCGTAAACACTTTGACTTCTATCGAAACGAATTTTTTTACCGTTAAATGATAAATCCGTAATGGAACTCGTCTTTAAGGCAGGTACTTCAACGTTTAAACCTTGCCTTGTTTTTAAGGCGGCACATTGTCAGGGGATGGTTTTCCCTGGTTTGAATGTATGCTTGTGTCTCATTCAAGAGAAACAGAAGCTGCTTTAAGCATTCAAAACAGGAGGGATTTAATCCAGGGAATTAGCTCTATGGAGGCTGAAAGATAGGCGAAGCCAGCTAGAATAGATTACAGGTAGATCAAAGTGACCTACAGATTCGCAGAAGGAGGAAAGTCATCCCAAAGTGGACGGCAGAGGGACAGAGCTGTGCTGCCCAAGGTCAGGGGCACGTCACCAGCTCGGCTGGTAAATCACTCTGAGGCTGGAGAGAAGACGAGAGCGAAAGCCACCCAGCATTCCCTTCCTCTAGCCTTGCCTTTTCTAATTCTAGAAACTCTTTGGCCACCTGGAACCCACAGCAGTGGAGGTGGGAGCCTGGAGTTGCAACGTCATCCTGGGGCCACGCAGGCGGTGGCCAGGGAAAGGCCAGGGATAGATGGACTGGCAGACGGGCCTGGGGTCTGCACAGCTCATCAGCTTTCCATCGGTGTTATTTGCCAGGCCGGGGAGAAGGGGCAAGGCCGTATGAGCCCCTGGGGGCGGGGGGGGCGGAGAAACTGAGAGAGGAGGAGAGAGAATGTTCCAGCAGAGAGATAGAGAAAAGAGCACCGATCTCCTTTCTTCGGATCTTTATCCTCTACATTCTGGAGTCGGCCTGATGTATTTTCCTCTTTTTCTTTTGAGTTTTTCATTTTCTTCTGACTCTCCATGTTTGACTCCGTGACTTTTTAAATTACGCCCAGGGCCTCATGGGTCTGCCCCTGAGAAGTATATTCTTTGGGGCATCCAGGGGAAATCTGGGGGGAGCAGAGTCTGCTTTAGGCACAAAAGGACACCCCTGCTGCCTCTTCCTGTCCTTTGTCTGCTGGCACATTGGCTCCTCCCAGCTGGTCAGCTGCCAGCCTGAAGCTCTTGAGTGTGGGGATTCCTCCACAGTGCGCTGTTTCCAGTAGGCGCCAATGCTTTCGAGTCAGGCTGGACACCTGGCTCTGCCATTGACTAAATATGTGACATTGAGGAGGGCCTTAACTTCTCTGAATTCAATTTTGTCATCTGAAAAATAGAAGGGGGGTTCTTAATATTTACTCGGCACGGTTTCCGTATGAATGACTGATGGCATCTATCAAGCGTGTGTCTGGAAATTATGTTCTGATTACTAATCCTTTTTAGTACATCGCTCGTGCTTGGATCACTGCAATAGCCTGTCCGTGGCCTCCCCACCTGTACCCCTAGCACCCCCGGTCCGTGCTCAGCCTGGCAGCCAAAGTGATCTTCTCGAAATGCGAAGCTGGGTCTCCGTGTCGTGCCGGGCTACAGTCCCAGTGGCTCCCGTTACACCAGGGTGAAAACCGGCCTCTTTCCAGAGGCCTACAGCACTCTGGGTCCCCTGGTTCCCATTATGGCTCTTCCTCTCTCTCCTCTCCCTCTGCCCCCCTGCACCCTGCACTCCAGCCACTCCAGCCTCCTTGTTCTCCCTGGTCAAGCTGGCTCCTGTCTTAGAGCCTTTCTAGCTGGCTGCCCCAATGCCATCTTCCTCCAATGCCCACGCGATGAACCCCTGAACCCCTCCAAGCCTTGCGCAAATGTCACCTTGCCACCGAGGACCGCTCTGACCCTTCCATTTAAAAATTACGCCCCAGGGAGCCTGGGCGGCTCATCGGTGAAGCGTCCGACTCTTGGTTTCAGCACAGGTCATGATCTCATGGTTTATGGGTTCGAGCCCCACGTTGAGCTCTGCACTGGCAGTGTGGAGCCTGCTTGGGATTCTGTGTCTCCCTCTCTCTCTCCCCCTCCCCTGCTCACTCTCTATCTCTCTCTCTCAAAAATGATGAATGGGTAAACATAAAAAAAATGAAAAGTAAAAATTACACCTCCTTCCCCACACCTTGCCCAACACCCTGGCATTTCTGATCCTTCTTTATCTATGAAATTTCCCTTTTCTCCGTAGCACGTGACATCCGCTCACATACTTGGTGATGCTCTGTGGTCACGCGTGATGCCCTTTGCATGGATGCAGCTTCTGGTTCTGCTCTTGCCGCTCAGGTGGCTTCTGCGCCCTCACTGCTACCGTGCAAGGGTTGTTAGATGCGTTCCAACTCGCCTTCACGCTTTAAATTCACTTGTGTTAGCCCACGCACACTTTTTGAAGAGCCATCTGCCCCGCAAGGTGAGCGCGCCTGTTTTTCCCCTCCCCTATGCATCCCCGTTGTCAGGATTGAGGCTGCGGACTTATAACACGGCAGACTAAATTCCCAGGTGAGGGAAAGCCAACTCTCCAAAGGACCGCTCTACAGGGACAGGCGTCTCAGCAGAGGTATCTGTCACCCTCACCCCTCAGGGCACCCACCTGTCCGCAATACCTGACGTGGTCCCTTCATTGACCGGCTGGAAGGAGAACAGGATGCTGAGAGGACCAGGGTCCAAGTTCGACTTGCATCTCTCTATGGATATGGAATAACGCCTGAGCTCCTCGGCTGTAGGTGCCAATCTGTTTATCCACAGGCCTGCCCGTTCGATGATTTGTCCATTTCTCTAAGCCTACTGTCCTTGAGGCACTAGACACATTCATAAGGTGTCTCCGGGCTTACAGCAGTTCCTCCCCAGTCAGTAGGTTTTTAAAATATTACTTTCATCATTCTCCGTCTTTGAGCTCTTGTTCACGCTGCTGGCTTAGCTCTCACGTCTTTGCCTGTCGAAATCCTCCTTGCCCTTTCAGGTGCCTGTGGCACGGACTGGCAGTGCTCTGCCAGAACCGTGGACAGCGCTACGTTTCCCACTCACCTTTGCACTTGGTTGGGGCGCAAAGGTCAGTGGGGCTTTCTGTACGCGCAATGAACTTAGCTGACGGAAGGGATTAGAATGTTTGCTAAGGAAATGACCAAATGAATTAACCCTTCAGTTAAATAATAGTAGGAAGAGACCAAAGGAAGGAGAAGTGAAGCAAAAGAATAAAAATTTGGAGATGAGAGGTACCTTCTCAGCAAGAAACAGTATCTGCATCTACATATTAAAAAAAAGAAAAGAAAAAAAAAGGTATATGGGGTGTTTCCCTCTGTAGAATCTCCCTCAACCCCAAACCGGTTGCAATTAGAGGGAGGAATGTTGAAAGCCTTTCTCAATCTGTCTTTCATAACATGAAGCTTTCTAAGGGGCTTATTCTGTATTTCCACCCCCTCTGAGATTTTTTTTCTGGAGCCCGACTCTCTCCGTAGACATTGGGAAGCTGGAGAGGAGAGGAGAGGTACCTTGCACATATTCGAGGGAATCGAAAAAAGAGAATCGGTTGGTCGATCTTTATGGCAAATCTGGACCTGGTGTTTGGGGAAAGATGCCCACACTTACTTCTAGCCTTCTGTACCGCAACAATCAAAGAAGCCTGTGTGCTCTTCGGCGGTTGATGATGGATAATTTATATTTTATAATGTAGATTGTCAGAGTTCCCTTTATGTAATGACGATAGACTATCCACAGCCACCTTTGTGGAACCTAAAAACATCCCTGCTTGGGGCCAGATGTAATGTGCAATAAATAATTTAGCACGGAGCTCTTTTCGTTCTATTTCCAGTACGTTAGAATTCATCTCGGCGGCCGACGTGAAACACCACTTAGTGGACGGCAACGTTTAAATATATCTCCCGTGTAACCTGATTTGCACCGAAAGGGTTCCAACAGTTGCAAAGAGACTTCGGAGCTGGGGATTTCTTCTGCCTTCAAATCAACGTGTGTCCTCTTTTCCTCCTGGCTGCTTTTACTCCAAATTAACCCAATGCCTGATATGGACATCAATTCGTCTGTGTCTTCAAATACATTTTTCACCTCCTAAAATGCTTTGCATAGAAATTGTGGCACCTCGGTCTCAAGTACAAAGTCAATGTTTTGTGTCTAGAGAGCTCTCAGATTCCACAAGTCTTCGCCATGGCAATTGGCCAGGGAGATCCTAACCATATATACGGAAACCAAGGCTCGGGGAGCTTAGGGCTTCCCCAAGGTGACTCGACTGGTGCTTTCTTTCATTCAAAAGATTTTAACCAGCACCTTCTACACGCGAGGGGTTGTAATTACAATGGGTACTGGGTGGGTTCCAGTGTCGAAAAAGAGGAGATTGTCCCTGACCTCCTCAAACTTAATTCTAATGGAGAAGGCAGACGTTTAACATTTATGCAAATGATGATTTCATCACAGCCGTGGCCATGCCGGTGGAGACGCCTGGGGTGACATGTGAGCCCAGAACAGGGGACCCCGTGCAGGCCTTGGGGAGTAGCACGTGCCCTTAGGATTCACCGGCTCAAAGAGGGACGGGGAGAGCGTGTTGAGTCGAGACCTAGCAAGTGTGGAGACCCTGAGGCAGGACATGTTTGAGCATGGGCAAGAGACCTTCATCAAGTGGCGTAGGTGAGTCTCCTTCAGATCCACACCTTTCAACCCCGACCACCAGGCGCTTCCACTGTTACAAGGATGGAGAGCTTTTGGTATGGCATTTGGCTGGCTGTGGTCGGAGGAGACCTCCTCTCCCTGCCAGGAAGAGACTCTAACCTCAGCCTTTAGCGCAGCCAACTCCCGGCAAATGTACCCGGGTTACATGGATTAATGGCAAATGATAACAGCGTTTATTTCCTGGAATGGGATGAAAGCAATAATGTAATAATCATGATACTGTGACAACACGGAAGGCGACGGAAGCATTAATGCAACAATATTACCCAACCGAGTAACCTTAGCTCACATTTTGATAGTATTTTCACGCATCTTTGCTTTTCTGCCTCTCGCCAGCCGTATGAATGGACACAGTCGCCCCATTTTACAGCTGAGGTTACTGATGGTTAGAAGATTAAGTTTCTTGCTCACATGACTCCTCTGTTGAGAGGCAGAACTTGGAATCCAATCCCTTTGCTGCAACTACTTTATTTCCTGTGATTGAGCACGAGTCCTGGGCTCCCCACAGTGCAATTCTGTGACACTGAGTGACTCACTTAACCTCTCCACACCTCACTGTTCCGCTTTGTAGCATGGAGATAATAATAATTCTGATCCACAGGGTTAGTTTGATGATTACATAAACTAGTATATGGTAATAGGCTTAGGACAGGGCCTAACACATAGTAAAAGCCAAGCAAGTGTCAGCCATGCTATTGATACTCATTGTCACTATTACTTGTTTCCAGAGCAACTTGGTTTAATATTTTAATTAAAGAAAATTTTAACGTTTATTTATTCATGAGAGAGAGACAGAGACAGAGCGCCAGCAGAGGAGGGGGAGAGAGAGAGGGAGACACAGAATCCGAAGCAGGCTCTGGGCTCTGAGCTGTCAGCACAGAGCCCCATGCGGGGCTCGAACTCACGAACTGCAAGACTGTGACCTGAGCTGAAGCCGGACGCTTAACCGGCTGAGCCAGCCAGGTGCCCCTAATATTTTAATTTTATTCTGATAGCAATCTGACCCTTCATCAGTTCACTCTGAATCTAAAAATGAATTAACATGGCAACAAAAGAGAGGGTATTCCTTTTTTCTTTTCTGATACATGGAACCTATTAAAAGGGGATTAATGGAACTTCAACTTCAAGGGAGCCATGAGCCTTTAGGCTAAAGTGGTTCATCCCTTTTCTAACAAAACTGTCAGCCACATCACAGATAGTTAATACCTCACATTCTTTCATTCATCTACAATACAACATGCGTGGAAGATCTAAGATTTGACAGGCATCGTTCTAGATACAGCAACAAGAAAACAGGCAAAATTCCTGCCTTCCTAAGGCTTACATTTTAGTTGGGGGGAGAAAGAAAGAAAGAAAGAAAGAAAGAAAGAAAGAAAGAAAAGAAAAGAAAGAAAGAAAGAAAGAGAGGGAGAGAAAGAGAGAAAGACAGAAAGAAAGAAA
>NW_026057579.1:30586752-30765961 GCF_023721935.1 Panthera uncia
CAGAAAGAAAGAAAGAGAGAGAAAGAAAGAGAGGGAGAGAAAGAGAGGGAGAGAAAGAAAGGGAGAGAAAAAGAGAGAGAAAAAGGGAAAGAGAAGAAGGAAGGAAAGAAACAAAGAAAGAAAGAAAGGAAGGAAGAAAGAAAGAGAAAGAGAAGAAGGAAGGAAAGAAAGAAGGAAGGAAGGAGAAAGAAAAGAAAAGAAAACTATGCTACGTGTTAACAATGGCTTCAGAGAAAAAATGAGGTGGGAAAGGAGAATGTGGAGTGGAGGGTGAGGATTCTTTAAATACAGTGACCAGTGAGGAGCTACCAGGAAGGTGACGTTTGGGCCAGGACTCGAGGGGTCAGGAAGTGACCCACCCAGCTCCCTGGGTTAATAGCATCCTAGGCAGACTATTCCCTGTGTGTCCTCTAATGGCTTTGTATTGATCTCCGTGAGGAAAGAACCTCACCTTTGCCCTTCATTAATTAAGTAATGATTTTCATTCACTCATTAAGCATTTTATGATGACCTGCTTCATTCTAAGCCCTGTCCTGGGTGCTGCGACTTGAGACGAAACCAACGTACTATCTGCCCATTAGGGTGTAATACACAGCGCAGCTGGGAGGCCGAAAGTCCATCCTGGGGACCACAGCTCCGGAAACAACAGGAAGGCAGACGGATATTCCCACGTACCAAAGGCGAGGCTGAGAGAGTCACAGAGGAGGTGACGGTCAGATGAACCTTAATAATTGAAGGGGACTTTGTCAGGAGGACCCAGGGGGCAAAGTGTATTTCAGGCAGAGGACCCTGTGCACCCAGTGACACAGCGGTGCCGTCTGGTGGCTGGGGCGCAGGATGGGAGGAGGGGCGTGGCGGGAAAGAGGGCGGAGACCTCGGGGCCCAGAGCACAGGTGCCTCGCAAGTCACCAGGAGGAGGTGACTCCTTCTTGGAGCAGCAAGGGCCCGGCAGAATCTGGAGGACGAGCGGGCTGCGATCGCGTTTGTGTGCCGGGACGGCCACTCGCGTGGCTGTGAGCTGAGAAGGCCTGGTTTTCCACCAGCGCCGGGTCCTAGGGCTGGAGACAAGCCCTGCCGAGGGGGTGAGGGCCGGGGAGCCTGCCTGGCGGAGGGGTGCGAGGGTCGGTGCCGGGTTCTAGATGTGATGAGAGGGTCACTCTGGCGGGACCTACCGATCACTTGGTTCAGAGCACGAGGAACGGGCGCGGGAAGCACCCTGGGCTTCTGGCGTGGGTGGCCAGAGGCCGACAACATCATGGACCGAGACGGGGACTCTGGAAGATTCCGGGTTCGAGTGTGGATGTGTTGACTTGGAGGTTCTGCAGCCATAGCTGCCAGGCAATTGAAGACGGCGGTGGGTCTGGGTCTGGCGCTCCTTCCCGAGGAACAAGATGACTGTGTGGCATGCCTGTGTCCCCCCAGGAGCAGAGCGCCGTGGCCAGGGTCCCGCCTCGGGGTTCGGTGTGCGGTGTGGACATTTCCCACGGCGGGGAAATGGAAGTGGCCTGTCTCACGTGTTCCGGCATTGCATTCACAATCGCCGTTTGTAGAGCCTCGGCGAAGGGTAGGTGCGCCCGTTATTTCTGTTTGAAAGATCAGGAGACCAAGGCTCAGAGAGGTAAATTAACTGCTCCATGGTCACTCAGCTGGTAGTAGAGTTAGCACTCACACCCGGGTCCTGTTGCCTCCGGTATTTCAGAGGCTGAGCTCAGTGGACCCGCGTGTCCCTGGGTGTTACCGTTTTTAACTGTTTTTTCTTTCTGGAGAAGACACGTTGCCTTGCTTTGGGGCAGATGCTCTCCCGATGAGATGTGTCCCATTCCAGGAAGCCGATGGCTTGATTCACAAGCAGGGGAAACCGGGGACACCGGGGCGGCTCGGTCGGCTAAGCATCCGGCTTCATCTCAGGCTGTGATCTCACGGTCCGTGAGTTCGAGCCCCGCGTCAGGCTCTGTGCTGACAGCTCAGAGCCCGGAGCCCGCTCGGGATTCTGTGTCTCCCTCTCTCTCTCTGCTCCTCCCCTATTCGTGCTCTGTCTCTCTCCGTCTCAAAAATAAATAAACATTCAACAAAATTTTTTTTTTTTTATTTTTTTTATTTTTTTTAATTTTTTTTTTTTCAACGTTTTTTATTTATTTTTGGGACAGAGAGAGACAGAGGATGAACGGGGGAGGGGCAGAGAGAGAGGGAGACACAGAATCGGAAACAGGCTCCAGGCTCCGAGCCATCAACCCAGAGCCTGACGCGGGGCTCGAACTCGCGGACCGCGAGATCGTGACCTGGCTGAAGTCGGACGCTTAACCGACTGCGCCACCCAGGCGCCCCCAACAAAATTTTTTTTTTAAAGAAGCAGGGGAGGCCACGCAAACTGAGGTATAGGATGATCCCACCTGGACTGTCCCAGAAGGAGCTTGGCTTCCCCTCAAGATGCCACCACCAAGACTGTGAAACTGGCCGGGGTCGTTCCCGCCGCGACCTGGCACATCGTGAGCCACCTGCTGCTGGATCCAGGGAGCCCCCCTGGAGCTGGCCCCTGTCCCCGAGCACACAGGGGTGCCCGGAGAGAGCTTCTCTGCTGCACTGCCTGGCAGCGGCCCTCCCTGGAGGCACATAAGAGTGCACAAGGCACCAGCCTTCCTGCTTCCAGAACAACAGGAAACTCACTTCACCCCAGAACTGTGTTCCTGACGGCAAAGGGAAGCAAGGGCTCTCAATTTTTCTTTAAAAAGTGTTTTTATTTTGGTCTTTTTTCTTGCTGGTGTTCATGAATACATATGCATGCTTGCCGAGATGGAAAAGCTTCAAAACTGTGTTATACTCCAACACGTAATCCAGAAAAATCCCCAGGGAACAGCGAGAGGGTGGCAGGGGGCGATGCTTCATCCAGCGAGAGTTGGCTATAGCACATGAAACTTGTCTTTCCACTCTTCTGCTAAATATTTCATTTACCCAAGCATGTACCGAGGAGAGTCCTCTTGGCGGTTCTGTTCCAGAAAACAGGGCGATTCTGATGTGGAAAACCAAGGCAAAAGAAAAAATTAAATTTCCTTAAAGCTTACGGCCCTTGAGTCAGCCTCACTAGTCCTCGAGGCGGGTAGAGTGACCTTACGCTAGGAGCTCAGCGGCCTTGGTGATGACACTTTGCTGGGGGCAAAAGGCAATCTTAGCGGAACATTATCCGGACCACCCGGGATCCTGTAAGTCTACTGTAACATATAGAAATTCCTTTGGAAACTTCTTCTGTCTCTACCCACCCCACCCCCCACCCCAAGATATGGGTTGGCGATCATACTCCAAGCCCACTGATAATACATCTGAAGGGTCTCATGACTGAGTTTTTACCAAACAGTAATAAATGACCTTTTCCTAACAGCAGCTAGCCTCTCAAGGTCCTGGAAACCTTGTTTCCAAAACACCTGAGAGATTTACACTACCCCTAACCCTGTCCCAACCCGAAGGTATATAATCCATCACCCACCACAACCCCCGTGCAGCTCTTTCTGCCCGAGCCCCGTGCTTTCATAAAACCGCCTTTTTTTGCAACGAAGACATCTCAAGAATTCTTTCCTGGCCATTGGCCCTGAACCCCGACGCTTCAAACCACATCAATTCCCATTGCTTTCTCCCTGCTTGGCCACTGATTCAACCCAGCAGCGGAACGGGACTCTGGATTGGCAGGAATTATCCGCATGCCCTCTGTGTCCTGGCCAAGTGAGGGTTGCTATGAGCTAGTTAAGAAGTGCAGCCCCCGGTCCCTACAAACAGGATTACATCTGGTTAGAACTGTGTACCCCGCTCTTGGAAAGTCATTAAGCCAACACTAAGTCCCCATAGGTCAGGACTCACATTGTATTTGCATTGAGATTCTTGACAGCTAAGGAGGGAATGGGATCCTAATCCACACTCAGTGTAGATTCCTTGCATAAATAGATAGTGAATGAGAACTTAGCCTGCTAATATTATGTTCAATCCTGCTTTCTACTGGCACAGTAAAACGTTAAAATACATGGTCCAATGAGAGTCTAAGACACATAAGACACATAATAGTCCTCTGATGAGAATCTTCATAGAACAGTTCTCGGGGAAAGGGATATTTGGGCCGATTTCTGAAGGGTTATGTGGAAGTTCTGGTACAGTTTTACCTTTGGGGATGAATTTATAAGCGTTCGCCTGTCCTACTAGACTGTAATCTCCTGGGAAGCGACGAATCAAATGTGATTTAGCTTTTTTGTTTCCAGAGCACCTTCCAAAGGCAGACCTGTGAGTCATACTAGAAAGAGCTGGTGTTTGAATCATACTGCCCGCTGGTTGCCTGTCGTCTCACCACCACCAAAATGGGGTCCGAATGCCAAGACAAAGATGACACCTGGTGTCGTCTCCTACATTTTGGCTAGATTTTCCTGGATTTCCGTCTTGGGTACCATCACCTTCCCAGGGTGAAGGACCTCAATGACCATTTGTCTCTACCAAAGGGATTGGTTGGTCATGAACTTCCTGGTCTGGACAGTTGCTGTGTCATTCGTGATGGCAGCCAAGCTTCAAGCAACCAGGGGGGAAGAGAGCTGAATGGCATGCATGTAATGATCTATTTTTCCCTTTTGCCTGGGAGCTCCTCAAAGGGAGCAGTGACTAGTTCTGATTAACCTCAACAACACCCCCCGCCACTTGATTAGGAAGGGCCTGCCCTCCAGAAAATACTCCAATGAATTAAGTGTATGATATATTTACATTCCAATTTGCCTATGGAAAAGGATGACGGGGTTATCCGCCTCTTTAATTTTTTCTCCTTCTAGAAATCTAATTGGTGTGCAGGGGGGAGGAGGGAGTTGGAAGGACAAGAGCTTTTTTGCTAAATTTGGAAATAAATCCACAGACACACTGTAGATGAATGATTTTTTTTTAAATAATGGAAGTTCTCCATTTTTAAATTGAATAATATATAGTTACTGACAAAGAGAGGTTAGAAATGTTAATTAAATCCAAATCTAGATATTCAATCCAATACCCATTATGTAAGCTTAATTATTTAACCTTTTTTAGTTATCTCATGCTGACTCATGTTCTCCATTAGCTGTCTTTCAAATCACAAGCTCTTCTGCTTGTCAAACTTTTCAATGCCTGGAGACATTTCTATTTCATCTGCCTTCCCTTGTCAGATTCTTTGCGGTTTTCTCTGTCTCCCAATTAAGCACTAACACTGATTCTTAGATAATTCATTCAAATGCGCAGGAACTCCGCAGTCTAGGAAGGAATTTTAATGACAAGGGAACGCAATCCTCATTTTCTCCTTTTCATCTCTGAACATCAGGATTCACCAGGTTTTCTGTGAAAGCCTATGTGCCTTTATTTTAGTGGCTGGAGAGCTGGTGCCTGACCACGTGAGCTGGAAGGGAAGAGAGACGCGACGACCTTATGGCAGTTGACACTTCAGAGAAATGTAGATCGGGAAGCAGTTTTAGGGATTTGCTTGTGCCGACCTCATCTTCTACAGGTAGGGAGCCAAGGCCTCTAGATGCAAAGAGAAATTTCAGCTTAGATGCTTTCTCAAGAGAGCCTCAAATGCATGGTTAGCCACTTTCCTGCTATTTAACACAAGCATTCACAAACCATTCATTTATTCACTATCCACAGAGTGTGTGTGTGTCCCCGCCACCCGGGTAGGCTCCAGAGATAGATCAGAAATGATTTCTCTCTTCAAGGCACTCAATGCTCTAAGCTGGATTAGATCAGTTTTCGTTCATTCATTCATTCATTCATTCAATCAATCATTTATTCAATCATTCATTCCTTTAACTTGTTTATTTGCTCTTTAGTTCATGCATTCACTTATTGCCTATGGGTGTCCAATTATTGAAAAGTCAATCTCTCTTTTGTTGATTTGCTTTTGCAACTCTGTCAAAAATCAGTTGAGTCTCTTTGTGTGGATCTATTACTGCATTCTCTGTTCCATCCCAGCAATCTATGAATCTGTCCCCCTCCAATACCATGGTGCTTTGATTACTCCAGCTCCTTGGTAAACTTGCTCATAAGGAAGAGGGACCCCTCCCACTTTATTTGTCTTGTTCAAGATTGCTTTACCTATTCCAGGGCTTATGCCATTCCATGTAAATTTTAAAAAGTTTTCAATGTTTATTTATTTTTGAGAGAGAGAGAGAGAGAGAGAGAGAGAGAGAGAGAGATCATGTGCGGGAAGGGGGCAGAGAGAGAGGGAGACACAGAATCCGAAGCAGGCTCCAGGCTCTGAGCTGCCAGCACTGAGCCCAATGAAAAACAATTAAACATGCAGCTATCATAGGACCCAGCAATTGTTCGCCAGGCATTTCTTCCAGAGAAATGAAAATTTATGCTCACACAAACTCAGTATATGAATGTTCATCGCGGCAGTAATTATAGTAGCTAAAAACTGAAAATAACTCAGATGTCCTTCAATAGATGGGTGGTTATACAATCCTTTGTCCACACGTTCCATCACACATTCATCAGCAATAAAGACAACTACTGACACACACTATAACTCGGATGAATCTGTAGGGAATTGTTGCTAAATGAAAAAAGCCAATTCCCAAATGTCGTGTACTGTCTGTTTCCATTCATATAAGATTCTTGAAGTAATACTTAGAACAGATTAGCTCTAAGTAATGCTTAGAACAGATTACTTAGAAGGGGATTAGATGGTATATGAGTGTGGCTATAAAGGGACACCCGGAGGAATCTTTGTGGTGATGGAAATGTTTGTATCTTGACGGTATCGATGTCAGTATCCTGGTCGTCATATTCATCTGGTGTTTTGCAACGTCATTGCAGAATTGTGAACCACTGGGGCATAGCAGGTAAAGGTACATGAGATCTCTGCATCGTTTCTTGTAACTGCATGTGGATCAAAATTACCCCCCAATTAAAAGTTCAATTTGGGAAATCCAGTGTCTGATTGTGGTATAAAATTGTACAATACAAATGTTAATTCTAGTTTTTATCTTTACCACTGTTACTAGTAGAATTTAACATTAAAGAGAGGGGTTATATGGGGTGCCCGGGTGGCTCGGTCGGTTAAGCGTCCGACTTCGGCTCAGGTCATGATCTCACCGCTTGTGAGTTCGAGCCCCGTGTCGGGCTCTGGGCTGACAGCTCAGAGCCTGGAGCCCGCTTCGGATTCTGTGTCCTGCTCTCTGTCTCTACCCCTCCCTCACTCATGCTCTGTTTCTCTCTCTCTGTCTCTCTCTCTCTCAAGAATAAATAAACCATTAATTTTTTTTTTTTTAAGAAGAGAGGGGTTATGGAGAGAGTAAAGATTAAGTGAAGAATGAGAAAGAATTAAAAATACAGCTATCACCACAAAGCCTTGGGATGACATTTGTGATATGTGGTTGGAGACGGACAGAGGCCAGCTGGAGAGATCTTCTGGAGTTGGTTGTGCTCTCCTGAAGAGGCTGTGGACATGCCCATTTCACGGGCAAAGAAGCTGGTGAAAGGAGGGCTCGGCGTGCCCAGTCATAATTAAGTCCCATGAGGAATGCTGATAAAGTTGCCCTGACATTTCCTTCCTAAAGCCAGGGAAGGAAGGTGTGAATGAACAAAGGCGTGCGTGCATTCAAGGGGAGAATCAGCGTGGTAGTTTCAGGTCCTATGACTGACTCGAAGAAGCATGGCGTTTTGGAGGCAATGAGGAAACAGAGTCTATCAGGCAGGGAGTGACCCAAGCAAACCACATCTCATGCTGGCTGTGCTCTGAAGACAGAGAATGGACAGGAGCAGGTCTGGAGGTTGGGTCACAAGCCAGGGATTATGCAGAATCCAGGTAAGTGATGAAAGGGGCCAGGAGGTTTCTGTTTCTGAAGAAGGAGGCCTGTTTTTCCTAAGTGTTTGTAAATAGGCACAGGAGACAGTGGGTCAGGTGCATGTTGAGGAGATCGTCTGGGGTTTCTTACACTGTTGGGGGCAGGGGATTAACGAGAAATCAATTAAAAGACAGACAGTGGAAGAATTAGAAAGGGAGGTGGGTAGTTAATGGTTGGGTGGGATCCAGAGTTAAGAGTTCAGGTTAATCTCATTTCCTCTGACAGATGGAGAATAGGTGAGCAATGAAAGATAACCCAGGTTACCCCTGGGGAAGTAGGCACTAGACGAGATGGGGACACTAGAACGATGTTCCACTTTACCTGTTCTTCAAATGGCAGAATCTAGCATCTTCCAAAGTTCTCCAGAATGTTCCCGTCTGAGATGCTCCATTCAGAGAAAGGAGGTGTGGGGGCGGAGGGGGAGGAGAATCATAAGAGAAATGGCTCCCAGTGGACTAGGAAATCTAATTTTTCTATTTTCAAATAAGTTAGTTTACAGCTTGTGACAGTAAGAAAATCAATGCCATTTCTCATGTTTGCATAGCATTTGCTTAGCTGAATAATTCTCCAGGGAGTGGATTTCTTCATAATGAATTTGATGAGAGACACCATTAATTCAGAAAAGCCTCTCGTTACCTGTCTGATCTTCCCCACCTCATTAATTCATTCGGCGCTGAAGCCAGAGCTCAAGTTTCATTGCCTCTGAAGCGATGAAAACAACATACAAAGAAATAGAAGAAGGGCTATGGAACAAACCACTGAGGCTAGAGTCCGGATTTCCTGACTACTATTGAAATTCCCTGTTATGATTATTTGAATCAGTAAAATGGTTTGGAAAGATTCCAATTTCGGGCGGTCATGCCCAGATCCTGGTTGTTGACTCCCCTCAGTGAGTAAGTCCAGGGCCTCCGAGGTCTGGACAATAAAGAAATAAGACCTAATGGGGCTGGAATCGGGAACCATTTCAAGGTTCACGTAAGAGACAGGGATGGGGCAGTGCTGCGAAATTGGAAAAGTCAGTTCAGGAATACACTTTTGGAAAATGAGGTCAGGAGTGAAGAAGGCAGGGGATGGCATGAAGAGAGCGGGAGAACAGGTATGAAGGCTTTGAATGGCTTGTGTGTACGGGGATCCACTTTTCAATTTTTCTTAAATCAACGCGGAAGACCTTCCAGATAGAAGTCTACGTATTAGGCGCCTGCAGTTTGCCAAAATTGTTAATGGTGACAGAGAATAAGAGGGCGTAACTCTAGAGATCATTAAATACTTGGTTCCCTGGTTCTGACGCCCTGTGACCTGCTACCGTTGGGCAGATTTGAGTGAGTCTTGGACAGTCTGGGCAAATATGACGGGACTGACCTCTGCCACAAATTCACTGGGTGACCTTTGGTATTTCCTTTCTCCCTCTCTTGGCAAAGGAAATGAAGGTATTAAATTGGTCCCCGGGGACCTATTCATTTCTGGAATGCTCTCATTGTTTCTGGACAAGAGGGTCAGGCTAAGCACAGTCGGTGAATTCCATGAACTTCATTTCCTCTTTTCCTAGCTCCCAAATATTTCAGCCACTTTCAGGAGGAGCTCCGATGCCACAAAAAGGCGCCCTCCTCTCCCACTTTGATATTCCCGAGGGAGAGGCAGAGAGCCAGCAAGAGTTCTGCCCTCACTGCTCCAAGGACACATTTTATTTTTTCCATGGGCTTGAAATCCTCAACACCAGCCTCCTGAGCTGGGACGAGAGTCAGGCGGAAGGAGTGGCTCGTGCTTGCTCTTTGCTTCTGTCTGATTTGCCGAGGATGGCCTTGTCCTGACATCATGCTATAGTGAGTGACCTCTGAGGTCTCCTGGTGAAGGGAACAATTACATAACTGGACAGGTTACACTGAAGGCAATGGAGACATAAGGAGATGGGCCAGTGTAGCCCAGGATGCAGAGGAAGCAGTAAGTGCAACACAGAGGACCCAACATCTGTGACATAGTGCAAATGTATTTTGGGGAAAACTTCCAGCTTATCCAGACATGTTCTTCTGTCACCCCGTCTCGTCTTGCCTCAAGAATACAAATGCAGTGGTTTTGAACTTATGCCACATATCTTTAATTTATATTCTAAATTCTTATAATGTTGAATTGTCCCTTGGGCAAAATAAACCTCTCACCATTTAATGTAACTGAAGAAAACCCTTAATAAAGAGATTCGGATGTATGTTGCCCTCACAACTGCCCTCAAGAGGCATCTACACGTGAATTCTGTCTTGGTGCTATCGACTGGGTGATTCTGGTCAAGTTGCTTTTTCTCCCTGGATTTTAACTGCCAAGTTAATAAGTTAACTTAATCTCTCATTTGTTCATTTACTCATGAATTTTCTATGGCATGTCACCCATTGCTGGAGGTGCCAGGGAAAAATAAAATAAAATCTGTTGCCTTCAAAGACAAATAGTGATCTTCAGTTATGAGATGAGAGGCATTGACTGTAAGCTTGAGAGCCATTTCTCCAATTCGAATCAAAAAGTAGCTGATGTTATAATGTTTTAGGTCCATGGGGTCATCAGCAGGCACTGAGTCCTGTGGAGGCTTTGTTTGCAGGAGGGTCTGGGTTCAGTCTTGGCCTTGACCTCTATTAGCAGTGTGACTTTGGACAAGGGCTCACAGGCTCTGACCTGCTTTCCTTCCGACAATCATCGGCAACACCTGCCTACGTCGCAGGATGGACATCAAAGATTATGTGCATGAAAGCACCGCATAATGTCAAATGTCCGGGGTTATTCATGTAGGAATAACTTGCTTATCACAGGACAAATTGACATCTAGAAAATGAATCTCTCCCTGATTGTTAAGGTTCAACATGGACTTAGTTCAGTCTTTTGTTGAATGATATTTTTAAAGTATTGATTGGATTTTGTATTAGCCAATGATTTTTGGCAAGGTAGCCATAGAAATAAGCTATGACTTGGTATAAATTTCAAATGTATCTAGTTCTACAAATTTCTAGATATGTCCTGGAAATGTCCCTAAAGGTAATATTTGGAAATCTTGTTGGAAGAAACTCTAGAAATAACGTATTCCAGCCCTAACTTTTTCTGGTGATGAAAATGGAGTCGAGAGAAGGTTACTGTGGATCATATACGAACTTCACCCGTATCTGTTATGTACAGCTGGTAATTCCCAGGTCTTTTGGTTGTCCAATATTTGATTACCCTACTTTCCCTTACTGTAAAGCTTTTTCTTTTATTTGTTACCCTGAACTAGAACCAGAGAAGGATAATCTAAATGCTTTGCTCTTTCAAATAGTTGTCTACCTATGTTCGCATCTATTCATTCCAACAATATGGAAGGCCAAGTTAGGATGCCACCTGTTGATGGATGGGAATTGGTGACATGTTCATTATGATTCTTCTAACATTTTCGAGTAATAAGAATTCTTTGTAAATTCAACAGACATTATGAATGATTTAAGGATGACCATTTAATAGGAATAACAATCAGAGAAGAATCTGCGTGTCTTCCTGGGAGGGAGGTCTACGTTTTCATCGTGGCCTCGCTATGTATACTTGTCTGCATTTCGAGGAGTTGCTTGACTTTTCTGACGTTTCTTGCTCAAAAATGTCCACAGAACAAGGGTGGTGTATTAATTTCCTTAATTTGCTGTAGTAAGTCATCACCAGTGTGGTGACCAAAACAAGAAAAATTTATTCTATCACAGTTTGGGAGAGAAGTCGGAAATCAGGTGGGGGTGGTCTCCCTCTGGGAGGTCTAAGGGAGAATCCATTTCTCACATCTTTCAGCTTCTGGTGGCTTTGCTGGCATTCCTGGGCTTGTGGTCACCTCGGTCCAACCCCTACTTCCATCTTTACAATGCTTTTTCCTCTGTGTGTCCCTGTGTGTTTATTATGAGGATACGTTCATTGGCTTTAAGACCCATCGGACAATCTAAGACGACATCCTCAAGATCCTTAACTGAATTACTTCTGCAAAGATTCCTTTTCCGAATAAGGTAACATTCACAGGGGATTTCGATGTAAGCGTCTATTTTTCAGACCCATCATGTAACTCCCTACCGAGTGTGTGAGGATTAAATGTGTGAGCCTCATGTCGGGCCTCCACAAGTGTCTGTGGTCTCCCAGCCCAGCATTTAGCAAACAGCAAACATCTAATCGCCTGTTTTTGTTTGTTGTTTTGTTTTTGTTTTGTTTTGTTTTGTTTTACGTGGAAAGTGATTTTCCACCTAGATCACGTGGTTCATGTTGAACCTGAAAGCAACTTGCATTTATTAAGTGACTTCTATGAAGCTGGAATTTTGCACTCGTTTCCTGGTTTAATCTTCACAACTGTAAAACTAGAAACTGAGGCTCAGACAGGCCCAGTGCCTCGTGTGGTCACAGTCTGTGAGTGGGAGAGCCTGGAGTCAATCCCTGGCCGGCCTGCCTACTGTCTGTGATGTACCAGGTCGGCTGTCTCTCCCTCTTGGGGAAGTAACTAGCTGAACAGAACTACTGCTCAGCTAATTTGGATTCCTCGAAAAATATTCCTCCCTGAATACCTTCAGGTGTACAAATAAGGGTTCACTGCCTGCCTTTTCATTCTGGTTCCCAGACCCCCTTCATCCGAGATGGAGAAAAGTCCTCTGAAAGTGTTAGGAACTTTTTCCTGAAATGGCTGCATGCGTCTTCTAGCTTCCGAGTCATCCGTGTGTGCAATATGATTAGACTATTAATCGAATTCTTAATAAAAAAAGTTTTCTGCGAGAGTGCACCCCACGAATTATGGAATACTTGCTTTCGCTTGCCTCATCTTATTTAAAAACATGGAGCGTCATGACTACACATCGCTTCCGCGAGCAATTGGGCTCTTGAGAAGAGGACTCCATTGAGATTTATTGAAGTCTTTGGAGGAAGTTCTAATAAAACAGTCTACTGTGCAATCTGCAGCTCAGCGAATTGAATGGAAGGAAAAAGCATTCAGATGCCCGTGGGTTCTGAGGCTTGGGATCATTTTCTCATCTGACGATTCCTCTCTGTTTTGCTGGGCCTTATCCTCATTCTGTCTACGGGGCCTAACGAGCGTGAGGCAGATGAGAAGCAACACAGCTTTAGACTAAAAGTCCATCTTCCTGGAGTTCTATTGGCCTGAGTTAGAGATCACTGTGGCAGAACAAGGCAGCAACAGTTTGGCTTCGCTCTGCATCGGTCGGTGAAATGTTGGATGACTACACGTGGAGCTGAGCACCGTTCCATTGACGAGTGGCACGTGATCAGAGAAAAAAAGACCAGTATTGGGGTAGTAAAATCAAGTTACAGAAGATATTCTTGAAGAGTATGTTGGTGGTCCTCTCATGTCAGAGTCCAGCAATCTGAAAGAGTCGACAATCTGTTACATCTCAAGGGATAAGACGAGGACAAAAATTGGTAAAAGACGGAAGACCGCAAAGGATAAGGGTCAACATCTAGTATGGTGTCCCACACAGCTGGACCCAACAAATACTTGTTCACTTAGTAAATGAATGAATGTAACTGGAAGAGACTTCGGTGTGGAAAGAGGAGACTTTGAATCAAATAGATTCAGCTTTAATCTGCCATTATTTAGCTGCGTCTAAGTGATTGAGTTCTTTGAATCTCTTAGACTAGATTCCTTTTCTTTAAAATGAGGACAGTGGTATTTACCTCCTAAGACCATTGTGAGGATTAAGATTAGACAAGATCACAAGAGACTCCTAATGATGGAGAACAAACTGCGGGTTGCTGGAGGGAGGTGGGTGGGAGACGGGCTGGATGGGTGATGGGGATTAAGGAGGGCACTGGTTGTGATGAGCACTGGGTGTTGAATATAAGTTATGAATCACTGCGTTCTACTCCTGAAACCAGTATTGCACTGTATGTTATTAACTAAAATTTAAATAATAATAATAATAGTACCAAAAAAAGATCAGACAAGATCAAGTGTGGGAAGGCACTTTTGGAGCCACGATCAGGTTTGACAAGAGCACACGGGGAAGAGCTGGGGGAGGACATTCATGACCAAAACAAGAGCAGAAGTGGCCAGTGTGACAGCTGTTCAATCAGGGACATTTCACAGGGGGTGAATGGCTGTGACTGGGTCCATCAGTGGCATGGCTAAGTAATTCATGTGTGTGATGATGACCCTGTGCTGTTCAGAAAATGTGATAATACGGTATGTTTTTAAGCAAAAAACGAGACACGTGGAATGCATTAGGGAAGTGTTTTCTAAAAGCTGAGTTTTTTAAGTTGGATCTTTTAAATGTCTTTCATTTATTTAGTTACTTATGCTTTAGCCCTAAACAAGGCAAATATCAATTTTCTTAGGTGTAATGGCTCTTTCTCCAGCTGAGGACTGAAACCGTAGTTGTTCAATTGATCGATCAGCGTCCGTTATGATTTAATGAGGCCAAACTGTTCCGGTGGAAGAAATAGTTTCTATTTCATGAGTGTAAAGTTAGAAGAATGTAATGCTAATTCTCAACTAACGTCAATTACAAAACCATGTAGGCTCCCCCCAGCACACCTCCCCCAGCCCCCCTTAACAAATGGTCAAAATTAAAATAGAATCCAGGTCAAGCGCCTGGGTGGCTCAGTCGGTTGAGCATCCGACTTCGGCTCGGGTCATGATCTCACAGCTTGTGAGTTCGAGTCCCGCGTCGGGCTCTGTGCTGACGGCTCGGAGCCTGGAGCCTGCTTCAGATTCTGGTTCTCCCTCTCTCTCTCTGGCCCTCCACTGCTCATGCTGTCTCTTTCTGTCTCTCAAAAATAAATAGACATAAATAAATAAATAAATAAATATTAAAATAGAAGCCAGGTCAAGGTAACACGGTCAAGAATAACATGGCAGCCAGGGTTCCTGAAGACTTGACCTCCCCAGGCTCAGCTCCTCTTCCTGCTTGAACCTTATACCTCAGAGATTTTGGTAGCTTCCTCTTTCCCCCGGCTGGCTCTGGAAGACCTTTCCTGACTCTGCCAAGCTGACTTAGTTCCTTCTTTTCTACTGTGTTTACTGAATCGCCTGGCCGCTTCTATTACAGCACAAATAAAATCGTAGTAGTTCTGTTTTACTGAGTGCCTAGGATACAACAGATACTGCATCAAAGGTTCTGCACGTATTGACTCGAGAAATCCTTTCAACAACCTTGAGAGTACATATTATTTTCCTTCTACATGATCTAAAGCTTCATGGGCTTAGGAAGCTTGCTAATAATCACTTAGCTAATGAAAGGCAGAGCCTGAATTTGAATGAAGTTTTGTCTGAATCCAAAGTCATTTTCTGCAACTTTTACATTATGCTGTGTCTCTCTCCACTAGGCTGTGAACATTTTTCAGGGCAGATAGTGAATCTAATTTTCCTCTGTGTTGCCCATGGGGTCTGGGTTACATTAGATGCTCAGGAAATGTCCTTAGTATCCTGAAAGGTCCTTCTCAAATAGATGGCTCCTAGGAAAGAGCTGAATGCACACACACACACACACATACACACAGTCACACACACAGAGACATATACACATGCATACAGACTCACACACACAGAAACAGAAACTTACACACATACACATGAAGGCAAACATACACAAACGCACAACTACATGTGAGAGTGGCCCATTAAGGGGACCTTCTTTGTACAGCCTCACAAAGGAATAAGTATAGAAGGTCCCTGATGTCTGTCCGGCGGGTCCCCGAAATGACTCAGGGACGCGCTTTCTGACCTGCACTGCACCTGTGATGGGGCCAGGCCTGCAGCACTAACGAAGCCGGGCCATCAGCGTGCTGCTTTTCTGGAAGCATGTGCTTTTCAAGGCGGTCGCTAGCCTGGAGATTTCCCTTGAGGGTCGGTGACTGTGGCTCCCAACGAGAAAGAAATAGGTTTGTTTGTGTTTAGGACTGTCTACCCACATAGCCACTTCCAGCCCCGGAGAGCAAAACAGGGCTCACCGGAATGGTGTGCCTTGGTGGGCGGTGGGGGTGGGGGGGCTGGGGGTGGGAAGAAGGCGCTCTGTTCAGAGTTCAGCCTCCGTCAAGGCTGGCCTGCAGCTCTGGTGGTACGCTCCTTTCATTGCTATGCCATTTGCCGTGTTCTTTCTCAACAAATGCCTACTAACAATTGACTGGGTTCTGCCTCAGTCTCCGCCACCATTTTCTTGCCTTCATGGAAGCGAACGAACGAAAAACACAATCGTTGTTGGCCGGTGTGTCAGTGTCTCTGGCCGCTGTTACAAACGAGAACGGGTAGTCCAAAGCACCAGGAATGTGCTCTTACACAGCTCTGGAGGCGGAGGCGTAAAATTAAGGGGCCAGCAGGGCCTCACGAAATCTGGAGGCGCTGGGGGAAAGTCGGTTCCTGGCCCCTTCCAGCTTGCGGTGGCCCCAGACGTTCCTCGGCTTGTGGCCACATCACTTCCATGGGGAGCTTCACGGCCACACGGCCTCCTCCTCACGTGTCTTTCAGGATATGTGTCCTCACATGTGGCGCCTACCCACACGATCCCGGATGAGCGACCATGATCTTTGCTCCAAATAAAGCAACATCCATAGCTCAGAGGGTTCACGACATGGACATATCATTTTGGAGGCCACCCTTAAGCCCAATTCAGCTGTATGCAAAGCCTGATCCGAAATACCTGGGAGCATGTTCAAAAGACACATCTCTGGATTCAGGTTTCAAAGACGCGGGGTCCAGGAATCCGAATTTAGTACAACTTTCCTGAATGATGCGGACAGCTCTTGCTGATTTGGAAAACCCTGTCTGGAACTTATGGCAGCACACCGAAGAAGTCTCCAGAATGATCTTTCTAACACACGGATCAAAATCATGTGCTTTCTCAGGTTCAAGCCTCCATTGCCCTATGCCTCTCTCTCAACCTCCCTCTTGACACTCCATGTGCAGAGGGTGCTACGGTCATGCAGGGCTTTTTGTAATCTCTGAAGGTGCCAAGCCTTCTCTTATCCCAAAATGTTTGCATTTGCCCTCCCTTCCATTTGGAATGTATCCGCCCCACTTTTAGCTTTACTTAGTCTTCCGTATATTTTGGTGTTGATTTCGGGTAACTTCTCCCTGGTCCCAGACGAAGTTGGGTGGTCTTCCCATTCACTCTCACCAGCTCTGAGTTCACATCCCCATCACAGACCTCAGCACACACTGGACTGTCATTGTAGAGTTGCCTCTCACCCACTCTCTCTGTTTCTCTCTCTCTCTCTCACTGAGGGCCAGAACCGGTCTCACTTACCTTCTTTCTCCTCCAGTACTTGGCAAAGTGTGCCTGGCATAAAATAGGGGTTCGGTGCACATTTCCCATGGAATAAAGAATGAATGATTGCTATTTATATAAATTTTCCCTGTCTCTCAAGGTCTTTACCAAATTTTCTTAGTATGCTCATTCCAATGAGAATTTCATTTAAAGAGGAAAAGCCCAACGAGTTTCAGACTGCCTTGCATTAAAAACAGTCATGGTCGTTTGTTTGTTTGTTTTCCATTGGCAGCTCCATATCCCTTCATTTGGATGGGATTTTATTATTGTTATTATTAAAAAATTTTTTTGACATTTATTCATTATTGAGAAACAGAGAGAGACAGAGCATGAGCATGGGAGGGGCAGAGAGAGGGGGAGACACAGAATCTGAAGCGGGCTCCAGGCTCGGCTGTTAGCACAGAGCCCAACGCAGGGCTCGAACTCACAAACCGCGAGATCATGACCTGAGTCAAAGTCAGATGCTCAACCGACTGAGCCACCCAGGCACCCCATGGGTTGGATGGGTTTTTTTAAGTTTATTAAAAGCATTTACAAGTTTCATCTCATACTAGTGAAATGAGGTAGGCAGGATTATTAGTATCTCTATTTTACAGACAAGAACACAGACACTGCTAGATCAATTGGTTTGCCCATGGCTGCCCAAACATCAGTGATGAAACGCACAGTAGCTGGCTCAAAGCCAGCAGAATTTGCGCTACGCAAGCGTGGACCTTAAGTTGCCTGTTAAAAAGCACACTAGGCAAATGTAACTGGAATCAAACTGATCTGTGATGAGTACAGAATACACAGTAGCAGAGACCCATCTGGAAATTGCAAAGGGTAGGGGGGGTGATGGTAGGTCTACATGAGGATACAAGGTCAAAGCAAAATGCTGCCGATAAAGTGCAGTATCTAGTCAAGTAAACGTGTGGCTCACACATATGTATCAAGTCCCTTGACCCAAATCTTGAGTATCTGGAGTTAGAGACAAAAGAGAAAAGGGAACCGATCTGCCCTGAGGTCAGGCTACCACTCCAGCCAGATGAGGACAAAGCAGGAAGAGCCGCACCCATGTTATAATCTTTCTACACACAGAGACCCACCCACTCACGCATGTGGCTCAATGCACGAAAAATTAGATGAGCAGCGCTCGCTCTTTGGGGGAGGGACAAGAAGGGGGCACACTGGGGAGTTTCCCCAATGATCAGTTCAGCAATCCCTTCAGTTCTGGGCACGTTAGTACCCTCAGGGGTAGTGTACCTGGTTTTCCTTCACAAGTGTGCCAGCAGTGACAGCCCGGGGAGGGAGACTGGGAAGCAGTGGTTTGATCACATGCCTCTTGGTGACAACAAACAATATCTTGGTCGTCTCTAGAGCTACGGTCCTGAAAACGGGGTGTGCTCACTCAAGGCAGTGCTGAGGATGACCCACCGTGATGGGAAGACAATACTGGAACTTCTACGTATTCTTATCTTACCCTCTCTCGTTTTTGAAATTTTTACATTTTCTTTGTCCGTTCAATAACGAACACGATACTGTGGGTACAGGAGTCTGAGCGTGTAATTTACAAACAAATAAATGTCTGTAAAAGAGTGGCAAAATAAAATCACTTTTAGATTACTAGCTAGAACTATTAATCCAGTCGCCCAAGTAGTCCACCTACGCCAGGCTGGAATGTTCTCATTCAGGGATCTCCCAACATCACTGCACAAATCTGCTTTGACCTGGCTTCGTGACAGGAACTGTTCCGATGACAAAATTTCAGATGCCACTTCTGGAAATTCCATGGGTTCAGAGGAAAATCCAGTAATCATTTCCTGCCGACTTTCAGCTGGCCAGTACACACACAGGCACGCTCCCTTCTGGGCCTTGGCTTTCCTGTGCGACCGAGAAACTGGGCCAACGCATGTGGAAAGCCCGTTCTGTCCTTGACACTTTGTGATTCTGTTAATTTAACTGACATGGAAGAAAGGGCGTTGTGCCCTGAGTCGGGAGAGCGTGATGCAAATGTCTCCACATCCAGTAATTTCCCCTCTGACATGCCTCTGAACATCTCAGTTTCCTTATCTATTAAATAGAAATACTGAGGTGCCAGTCATCCTAAGCAGTGACTACCGAGTCACTCATATAGTATGTCAACTTCGCAAGGTCACTTGGGTTGACTACCACTATTTTGTGGATGCGAAAATTGAGACAGAAAAGATGAAGGGGTTTACCTAAGGACACGCAGCCAGTGAGTGTTACGTACAGGTTACACACCCGCTTAATCGGTCTCTAGAGCCTTCGTCCTGAATCACAGTGGTAGCAGCAACCCGTCCTAAACTAGTCTCTGGGACAATGGCTGTCACTTCGATGAGAAGAATCCACGCGTTCAAGAATTCCACGATTCCAAACTAAGGGGGAGCAGGAAACTCTTTACACGCTGGTGAGATTTTCTGGGTCAGATTCACCCAATGGCCTGAATACGATGCTGTGGGAAAGAAACAGAGCTGGGCGTAGGGACTGGGTTCTCGCCCCGCCTTGTCTTATCATCAGATACTCCACTGTTGGGCCCCTTAGCTTCTCTATCTGTACGACATGCTAAGGTGCCTTCTGGCATTGAGGAGTCCTTCTGCATCTGATGTCTGTAGATAAATTTTTTTTTAAGTGCTCATTTTAGGTGGAAACAGTGACAATACCCAATCCAAGTCATGGCTGGGTTGGCTTCTCAGGAAGGGATCTGAAATTGTTGCATGCACCCATGACGGGGGCCAGGAAGGACAGCCCGTATCTGAAGCCTTGGTCACGTCGGCGTCTTCGCATCGCCAGCTCCCACTTGTTGGACTCTGAGGGGTGATGGGGACCAGAGGGCTTTAGGCACGTTCAGCTGATGGAATGAGGGGCTGTTGGGAGAGGTAATGAGTCCAACACGTGCCAGCCAGGTGGCCGGAGGCCTGTAGTCTCCTCTTGGGAGCATATCCCGTGGTCTGAAAATAATTTCACCTTGGGACCCTCTCTCTAACAAAAGCCTTTGTCCAGTTGAGAAAATGAGAGGGGGCTTCAACCCTGTGTGAGGGGTAAGGAAGAATCCTAAAGGTAATACTGTGATTCTGGAAGAAGGACGTGGTCTGAACTCCGCCGTGACTTTGAGCTTGGGGTGGTCATTTTTCTTTTCTGGACTCGTGCCCCTTATAAGTTAGTGGCACTTTTTTTTTTTTTTTTTTAATAAATGAAGAAAGACACAGACAGCAATGCCCCACTGCCACCCCACATAGCTGTAAGTCGGGTGTTATTAGGTACCCTGCTGCTGACGAAATGGGGTTAGCTGAGCTGGCCCAGGTTCCCCAGCAGGCAGGTGAAGAGATTCTAGATTTTCTCTGGGGCCCTGTCCGCTGCACCCTGGACGCCTCCCTGGAGCTGGCTAGGTCAGCGAGGCCACGGCCCTACGCCGAGCCCCGTCTTTCCCCTCACGGAGAGGTCAGGGTGGGACGCAGTCATTTCACACAAAGACTTCTCTCACCAGCTGCTCCCCTCTGAGGACCACCCAGGACAAGCTTGGCTTCCGCCACAGCTGGGCAAATTTGGGTCAGCTCTGAAGAAGAATTTCCTGGCAGGGTGGTCAGGCAATGAAGCGAGCTCCTGAGCCACGCTGTGATTCTCATCTCGGGAGGATGGGAACATGGCAGCCATTTCTCCCTGTGTCTGGGCGGCAGAGACATTCACTCCGTGACCCCAGACAGGGCCTTGCCGCCCAGGAGACGCAACCTTGCCCTGAGAAGAGAAGGAGTTGCCTGCAGTGGAAACAGACGGTCAGTCCGTGGGTGTTTACCCAAACCTGATTGTGTCCAGTGCTGTCTAGACGCCAGGGAGGGAGGAACAAATGAGACAAGAGTCCTCGTCTACGTAGAGATTTGATCCCCGTGTGGGGGGACAAACCCTTAAGTGAGTGAGATGCTCTCCCGTATGGGCGAGAAGGGAGAGATAACTTGATAGAGAGACCGGGCCTGCTCCAGTGGGGTCTCCAGGTGGGCCAGGCCCTCCACCCTGGAGGGAGATCGTTGGAATTGTGAGCTACAGGATGAAAAGGCAGCACCCGGGTGGACATACACGGAAGAGCATCCTCAATAGAAGGGACAAGAAACACAGAGGTTTGAAGCCAAGTAAAACCGCGCTATATATTTCCCTTGCCAGCTGACCGTGACTCTCAGAGCTTGAATTTCTTTCTTCCCTTTTTAAAAAAAGTTTCATTACTGGAGTGCCTGGGTGGCTCAGTCGGTTAAGCACCGACTTCGGCTCAGGTCATGATCTCACGGTTCCTGAGTTCGAGCCCTGCATCGGGCTCTGTGCTGATGGCTCAGAGCCTGGAGCCTGCTTCCGATTTTGTGTCTCCCTCTATCTATACCACACCCCCCCCCCACCCCCAGCTCGCACTTAGTCTCTCTCTTTCTCTCTCTCTCACAAATAAATAATACACATTAAAAAAATTTTTTTAAATTTATTATTGAAGCATGGGTGACATACAGTGTTCTATTAGTTTCGGGCACACAACATAGTGATTCAACTATTCTGTACATTGTGCGGTACTCACGACTGCGAGCGTCATCACCCTTCGTTATTACGGTATTACTCACTATGTTCCTTATGCTGCACTTTTCGTCTCCATGACTTACTTGTTTCGTAACTGGAAGTCTGTACTTCTTCATCCCCTTCACCTGTCTGACCCATCTTCACACCCCCCTCCTCCCCGGGCTCTGGCAATCGCTGGCTTGTATTTGTGAGTCTGTTTCTGGTTTTTGTTGATTCGTTTGCTCATTTCCTTTGCCCAGAGCTTAAATTTCTTTATCTGTCAGTGGGGGACAGGATCAGTATCTACTTCCTTGGCTTCTTGTAAAGATTCGGTGAGGAAAACATACAACTGACACCCCAATATTCTCTAATCGTACCAACCGGGTGTGCACGTGTTTGGGCTGGACCTCTCTAAACTCTGGAGTCAGCGTGGAATGTGTACCAGATGGGGAGTCAGTCAGACCTTGAATTCAGGGCAGCCGTTGTCACCAGGTGATTCTCACCAAATGAGTGCTTCTCTTGAACCTTGGTTTCCCCTCCTGTAATACATTGCACTTTCCTCTGAGAGTTGCTGACGGGGTCACATTTCTTTATTCGACAATTATGTCTTCAATGTTTTACCAGCTGCCGAGCCCTGTTTTATGACCTGCGGCAATTCGGCAGAGAGGCAAACAGAACCCCCTCCTCCCCAACAACTCTCATGGAGCTTTTGGTCTAATGGGGAGTAAGAAACAAAATTAAAAAAATGCAGGGGCACCTGGGTGGCTCAGTCGGTTAAGTGTCCGACTTCAGCTCAGGTCATGATCTCGCGGTCTGTGAGTTCGAGCCCCGCGTCGGGCTCTGTGCTGACAGCTCAGAGCCTAGGGCCCGCTTTGGATTCTCTGTCTCCGGCTCCCTCTGCCCCTCCCCCACTTGTGCTCTCTTGCAAAGGAAGTAAACATAAAAAAAAAAAGAAAGGGCAGACATCAGGAAATATATGTGAACATTCTTCACAGGGAGCGGCCTTGGTAAGGGGGCGCCTCACGTCTAGGTTGCCTTCTCCGGGTTACGATGTCTCAGAGCTGCCACCACGTTTACTCCTCTCCAGGACTTGGGCAGGGAGGCATGAGAACACTCAAGGAAAGGAAAGGAAAACAGATGGTCTTGCAGTTCTGAGGAAATGAAATACACCGGTCCTACGTTTGGAGTTCATGGTCGGTACCCTGGACTGGGCGACAGGAGTCAGCGGGATAGGGACCCACGCTACAGGAACTGGGGAAATGCGGTAGCTTGAACCCTGGGGCAACGGTGAAGTGCATTTATTAGAGTGGATAGAGTGGGCAAGCTGCCGGACAGAATCGGCACGAGTGGATACCGGCGATGGGTACAGGAGTCCATCAACGGTCAGAGTCCGTCAAGCTGTCCCCGAGCTGGGGCTGAGGAGTAGGCAACTCCAGTTCAGGTGCAGAAGCTCCTGAAGAGGACGACATGGTGCCGTGTGGTGTGGCAGCCATGGGGCACACCCCCAGGATCTCCCCTCGAAGAAGAATCTCTAGTCTGCTGCAAGGCACTTTCAAGGTCTGCCTCACCTTTCAAGTCTAGGCTGTTCTCTTCCAGACCAGCCCCAAACAACGATGAGGCAGGCTATGGTTTGAGGGTCGGCCCGTTCTTCCCCACCCAGGATGCATCTGAGAGCGATCCTTGCTCTGGACCTCCTTTCTGGGTTGGCCGAAATGGTCACATCTGCACCTGTTCGTGGGAGTCAAGTGCCCCTCGCACTCTGAAGGCTTCAAGGGCCCAACCCAGAATACTCCCCAAGTCTCGTTTCTCACAAGCCTTCTCCCTGTAAACCTCCAGTGTTCCTAACTCCCTCTCGGGTCTGCTTCTGCAGCGTCCAGCCGACACAGGGTGAGACTGTGCAGGTCAGAATCAGACACCTGCCCCCAAGCCTGGATGGGCTGTGCCGGGTCTCCTGGGTGAGCTGGAGAGATTAATCTCATTGCTGCTGGCCACAGGGGAGCAAGACCTCTTGCAAGCCCTCGAAACTTTCTTCCCTTCCAGTGTGGCTCTTGGGACCATCCGTGCCTCACTGATGTGCTAAACCAAGTGATTGTTTTGTTGGAATCAGAATTACTTCTAATCATACTGCATCTGGTATGTGGGGATTTTCTTGCAAGATGGTTCATTTTTTTTAGACTCATGGAGGTGGAAAGACCACTCCTGTAATTATTTAGCTATTTGCCGTTAAAAACACATGATGTTACTTGCCTTCCCCTCATCTGCCTAGGGGACAGACTCCAAGTCAATATTCAATGGCCATGTCAAGCGATTCCCCCTCTGGGCAGCCTGCCCCATCCATTTGGCAGTTCTAGGGCCTTCTTTCTTCTTCCGGCGTGCATATGCATACAGCAGGAATTTTTGTTTCCCCTTCTGAACTATGACCTCTTGGAGGCAGGAAACTTGACCTACCAGGACGGCGTCTGACCCAGAGGGAGTGTGGTGTTAATAAACATACACGGTACAACCTGGGTTGGCGAGCATAACTCATTCTGGAAACATGCTTGTAATCCAAAGCACTCGTGTATCAAAACGAATTGCAAGAACCCATTGGCTCGGTGGTGATCACGTGACTGATGTTCGGCACCACGTACTACTTCGTATGGCAAGACATCGTTTGCGTATCAACTTAACATTTATTAGAAAGGTTTGCTCGTCTTGCGGAATACTCGCAGAACAAGTTACTCGCCATCCAAGGTTTTCCTGCATGTGTTTAACGCAAAAAAAAAACAAAAAACAAAATTAACTGAGGGCTACCATGTGGCAGGCCTGTACTAGATGTTGAGAAAAAAAGTAAGGCACAGGGCCTACGCCTCAGAAGCTCACAAAACAATGAGGAACAGGTGTCAGCAACTAATTTCAAAAAAATCAAATCAAATCAAATCAAATCAATATGAAGCAATCATCAATAATCATCAAAGTCACCCAAATCCAAAGTGCTGATGTCTCCTTAACAAACAGACCTACCACTGTCCTCTGACATTTGCTTGTCTGAGTCATAAACCCAAACTCTGCCGGGAACGGCTCCTTCCCACCTTCCTTCCCTGGGGCCCTTCAGATGTGCTATGTTCCCCCAGTGTCCTCTTCCCCCAAGAGAGGCCGTGCCAATTAAAAAATAGATATACTGGGGACGCCTGCGTGGCTCAGGTGGTTAAGCGTCCAACTTCGGCTCAGGTCGTGATCTCACGGTTTGCGAGTTCGAGCCCCGCGTCGGACGCTGTTGGGAGCTCAGAGCCTGGAGCCTGGTTCAGGTTCTGTCTCCCTCTCTCTCTGCCCCTCCCCAACTTGCGCGCGCTCTCTCTCAAAAATAAATAAAACATCAAAAAAAAAGAAAACCAATTTAAAAAATATATTGATCAGCAAGAGGAACCTAAGAAAGAAGAAAAAGAGGTTTTAACCATAAACTCCAGTGTTTGCAGTCATGAATAATCCTCACACCCTTCTTTGTCTTATTGTGCATGAGGATGTGCTTCTCCGGATGATGGCTACTGCCTAGTGCTTCCCTTTCAAGAATGCTTCTCACCTTCCCAGGCAATTAAAAGCCACAGTTCATGCTGATTATAGCTTTATTCCAGGGGATCCATTTTTTTTAGCCTCCAAAAACAGTGCATATTTCAGCTCTGGATATAAATGATATAATTTCATTTGATAGCGGTATTGAATGTCTTTATAAGAGCTCACAGGCAGTTGTAGCCAGGGGGATTATATACCAGGGAGGACTGTGAAATCAATTGAAGAGTAATCTCCTCGGAGAAACAGGGCTGCCGTAGGAGGCGATGTAATTGACTGTTCTATAATAAGGAACAGAGCTCGGGCAGCATTTGGATGGAGAACTTTAAACCATAACCTGATATGTCCCCCAGACTGGTGTTGGTGCGTGGTCCGGCTGGTGCCGCGTGAGTGTTCGGCACAGAAAGGAACACAGCTGCCTCCTCGTGAGCCAGCCACCTGCTTTCCCCTACCTGTACACCACCTGCGACCTTGACAGCGGCCCTGCAAGGGAGGCCATGGTATTATTCCTACTTAGTGGGTCAATAACTGAAGTCAGAGAGGTAAGCTGGCGACGGCCGCGAGGCTGGTAAGGGGTGACGCTAATTCCCACCCACAACTCTTGGTTCATGATTGCAACATTAGGATTCATACCCTAGAGTATTTTGAATGAAGTGTAAGATTCAACGTAAACGCACGTAAGGATGATGATAACTTAATAGGTACTATGATTATACAGCTACTTGGTCATTATGAAGATAACTTGATCTTCTGAGAACGAAACCTTTTTCAACATGCTTTCACCGTAACTGCCTCTTTACGGGCAAATTTTCTGTGCACTTAGACATATCATACGCTCTGTCTGACATGACCTTCTCTCTCTCGCCCTGCCTTCTGGTAAATTCAGCATTGTCCCTTCCAAAAACTTCCAGGTACAAGTGATCACTCCACCTCTGTTCCCAAAGAGGCTACACCCCGCGTCACTTTGAATTGTGTGTCATCATCACATGCTTCAAATCGTTACATACATCTCAAAGGCCAGTCTGCCTTGAGGTCCAGGACTGGGGCTAATTCACCCCTGTTTCCACATTGCCTACACTGGGACCATGCAGAGTAGGTGCTCAGTAAGTGCTTGAGGCGGAAAGGGAGGGCAGGGGGAGAGAGGAAGGACAGCGTGTGCATCCCCTTCACCCATGTAGATTCAGAGGTTAGACAGAAGGCAATACACAGGGTCCCTGAAGCCACAGGTGGCAGGGTGTGGGCGCAGAGGGCTGACCCGGGTATCTCAGGGTCTGCAGGAAAGCTGAGAGCCCACAGGGCAAGTTCATCCCAGGGCCGATGTATCGGTGCCTAGTTCACAGCCGTTGACCAAATTCCAGGAGGACATCTCCATAGACTGTCTATTCCAGTGGGTTTGTTGTCAACCTTCTGGTGACAGAGAAGCAAACGAAAGCAGTTCACACCCCGCAGGGTGGCCTCCATTAGTGGGGGATGTTATGAATGTCAAGCACCAGCTGAGTTCTGAAAATGCATTCTCGGGGTGCCTGGGTGGCTCAGTGGTTTGAGCGTCCAGTTCTCGATTTTGGCTCAGGTCATGATCCCAGGGTCGTGGGAATGAACAGCATGTCGGGCTCTGCCAAGACCGTGGAGCCTGCTTAGGATTCTGTCTCTGTCCCTCCTTCTGCCCCTTTCCCCAGTGTATGCTCTCTTTCTCTAAAAAATGAAAATTTAGAAAATGTATTCTCTGCAGCAGAACACCATCTCTGAGCACGCTGGGTGTGAAAGTGAGGAAAGGCGGGACGTGTCCCTGAGCACCCTCGGTGCTACACGCCTCCGCTAGGCCCTTTACCGTAGTATTTGTGCGATAAACAGCTGCCCCTGGGCTGGGGATGACCATCAGCCTTGTGTCTTGATGAGGAAACTGACGTTCAGAGAGGTTAAATGATTCACTGCGGCTACGTAGTGAAGTCAGAATTCACACCCAGATCTGCCTGGTCTCCTTGTTCTTTCCAGTTTCCCATTCTTTTTCTTTTCTGGAAATGTTTCCTTTGTTTTCCTATCCGGAAGAAAGCTAGCCATTGAATAGTAAATTATAAAGCATTTCCTCCCGGTGCAAAATGTATTTTTCATGGTCTCCTATGGGAAGACACTATTCACGGCACTTGGCATGACAGACTCATTTTATATGGGCTCTCCCTTCCGTGTACTTATGGTAGAGCTGGGGGTTGGGCAAGAGGAAGAGAGGAGATAGGAGAGGAGAGAGAACATGCCCTGGTCCCTGAGTTTTTGTAACAGGCATGGGCTCCAAAAGGAGGTGCCAGAAGAGGCCAGTTCATAGGAGCTGGGGGCTGACGACTGGCTTCCGGAAGATCAAGGCAACCAGGAGGACTCCATATCAGGTGCACGGTTCCTTCTTCATTTTCTTGACAATCATAAGATATTTGGCTGTTGTCATTTACTTTTATTTTTCCTGTAACACTTTTTTTTTTAATTTTGAAAGGAAAATACAATGTCAGTCCAAGAGCTCTCTTAGAGCTCTATGAAAAAAAGCGATTTCAAATTGTTTTGGGTTTTGCTCGGTGACCTGAGGTGACTGAGCCGTGCGGACTGTCGTGGCATTGGGTTCAGCAGACTCGGTGGCTCTCTTTCTCTCCTCTGTCAGGCGCCACCCGGACTGGGGACGGCGAATGCTCCCAAGGGCCGCACCCACCTTTGGATATAATCTCGACGCCAGTGCTGGGAGACCCTGAGAGATTAAATTCATTCACAGGTGAGGAAATAGCTCCCGAGAACTAGCTGGCCTGAGGTCCCTCAGTCTTTGGTTCCAGTCTCTACAGTTCCCATTGGGGAAACTGAGGTCCAGAGGGAGATAGATGCAGTGTGCAGCTCTTGCTTAAGGTGACGTTACCAGCTTAGTCATCTAGATGGTTGGACACCATTGGCGTTTGGAATGCTGGGGTAAGAATTCCTGTGTCAGTTCCTAAATCTTTGGGCTCAGAAACATATAATTTATGTTGATGAACTTTCGTTCTCAAATTACATTCATACTCACCACTAATCCACATATATACACACAATACATATATAATATATATATATAGTATATATTCCATATTATATATTCTATGTTATATATATATATATATATATATATATATATATATACAAAATATGGAACCTCAGTGAATGATTTTAAACATGCAATGTGCTATGTGCTGTTTGTACATACACTCTGCAGGCACAGAGATGCTTCCGGAAAGTGGTAAATTTCTAAAAACTTTGATACGTTCACATTTTTTCCTTAGGATAAATACGATCGGATCAACTCACACTAAAAAAGATGGGTAAGTATACATTAGAAATTGTCATGGATTGAGGTCAGAAGATCCTAGAATATATGGATTCTAGCAAAATTACTGCAAAAAAAAAAAAAAGCCAACACATTATTCCTGGAGCTCTGAGTTATTTCAATGGTAATGAATGCTTATTGGGTGCAAGCCCTTGGGTTAGGCCCTGAGCGCTGATTTGGGAAGAAATATCAGCAACGGATATTGCTCCTCATATGAGACAGGAGATCTGATTATGGTGGAGACAGCACGATATAATAAGTAAGTTGCGCAGCAAAAATTCAGCCTTTTCCAGCTTCATTTACAGATTTGACACAATTACTATCAAGCTGTAGAATTTGTAAAAGACAAAATGTTCCTGAATTTCATCTTGATGGCAAACAAACAAGAGTCGATAAGAAATTGAAGAATAAAATAAGATGCAGGACTGGAGTTGATCATATGTCGCAATTTCCTACACAGCCACAAAATTAAGAGTATTATAGCTGCCCAAAAAATTGGCAAAAGAAAGTATGGCACAGAAAACAGCAGTCAAACGACTCCTACTGCAGATAAGAATCTAATGTGTAATTAGGATATGTAATAAACAAAAGAAAGGGGGGTAAATTCTTCAGTAAAATACGCTTCTACATTTGGCTAAGAATGTTTTTAAAGTTACAATGAATCCTTACCTCAGGTCATATGCTAAAACACATTCCTGTTGGACTTAAAAATCAAATCCATGGCAAAGTTATAATCTAATTGACTATTTAATTGAATTGTTCCTGGACCGGGAAGGGTTTCCGTAGCAATGGGGGAAAAAAATCACAAAGAAAACAGATTTGAATATATACAAATTAAAATATTTTGCATATCCTAAGCATTAAAATTCAAGTCAAAAAAGCCAATGGGAAAACATATCAAAACAATAAGGATCAAATGAAAGGGATCAGGAGACATTTCAACGAAAAGTCAAAGAAATACAAAGACATTTTCAAACAAAATAGTAAAAAAAAATGTGAAGCTACATTGGAAATTAATAAAATGACAGTTATTGAATAATATGTTTAGGACACTGCTTGAGATACAACTTGAAGATATACTTATGGCAAGATGAATATTCAGATGGTGACATTGTATATGCTTTTAGAAACTTCTTTTTACTTTACTTTCTAATAAAAATAACCAAACATAGGGGCGCCTGGGTGGCGCAGTCGGTTAAGCGTCCAACTTCAGCCAGGTCACGATCTCGCGGTCCGTGAGTTCGAGCCCCGCGTCAGGCTCTGGGCTGATGGCTCGGAGCCTGTTTCCGATTCTGTGTCTCCCTCTCTCTCTGCCCCTCCCCCGTTCATGCTCTGTCTCTCTCTGTCCCAACAATAAAAAAAAAAAACGTTGAAAAAATAACCAAACATTAATTGATGGTTAAGAAAGAAAATACCTTGGGGCACCTGGGTGGCTCAGTCGGTTAAGTGTCTGACTTCAGCTCAGGCCGTGATCTCACCATTTGTGAGTTCGAGCCCCGCACTGGGCTCTGTGCTGACAGCTCGGAGCCTGGAGCCCATTTCGGGTTCTGTGGCTCCCTCTCTTTCTGCCCCTCCTCCGTTCACGCTCTGCCTCTGTCTCCTTCAAAAATAAATAAACATTATTTAAAAAAAAAAAAGAAAGAAAGAAAATACCTTCATTAAAAATAATAAACCAAAAAGAAACTGAGGCACAGATGAAGTTCTTTGGGGCACTGGAGAAAATGAAGATTTCTAGGCAAGAGTATTATTCAGATTCTCTCATCTCAGATTTCTTTCTCTCTGAATTGTTCCACTATCAAAAAACTCCCCCCACCGTGGCTGTATCACCCACCCCGACCCAGCTCTCCCTTCATAGGATACTTTTATTTAGGTTGAAAAGCAACGTTTAAAAGACTTTTCACGCCATAGTCACAAAATCCCAAACCTCTATTCCTTGTCCTATCGTACTGTGCTCTTAGGAAGGCTGGTTCTGGCGAGGGGACCAAACCTGGTCACCGTGATGCGGGGCGGTGAGCTTCACGTGGCATCACCCCCTTTACTCTGGAAGCTCCAGCCTTCAGGGGTGGGCACCCTTACCTCCATTTACCAACCAGGAGAGGACAGCTCAGGAGGTCCAGGGACTCACCTACATCTTCGTGCAGCCGGCATGTGGCAGAATCTGGATGCAGCTCGTGCAGCCACATACGTAAGCAGGCGAGAAAGGTGGGCCGGGAATTGTTCTCCCTCCCGCAGCTCCTTTTCGCCGCTCCATTCCAGAGTGCTCCCCGGAAGGGACAAAGGGTCCATTTGTTGGGTGCCACAAGAAGCCAGGCATTGTGCCAGGAACTTTCTACACAGCAGTGATTCCTTCCGGCCGCCTGGTAGGCTGAAAGCTATGGTCACCTGAAGGATAAAGGTCCAGAGCCCTGAGACACCGGCAAGCTCATGAGTGCCTTCAATTGAAGGCGGGCCGGCCTGAGGACACCAAGCACCTCGTTGCCAGCTCCTTACGCGGCACTGGCACGCCCTGGACCGTCCCAACTCCTGCTGCAAGCAGCCTGGGGTCTGCAGCAGATGTTTTTGACTCCCCACGGTGGAAGTTTCTGTGCGATACCACGGCCTGTTCTATCACGTGCTTCAGCCACGCTTCTCTCCAGCTTCATCGTGCAGAATCACGGAACCGTCACCAGCCCCCTGCCCGCGGAAGGGAGTCGAATGATGTAGAGTGGGAGGAAGCGGGAGTCCCCACTTGTTACATATATATTTGCAAAAAAAAAAAAAAAAAAAATGGGCATGAGTATTTTTCCCACCTAGACTCTTTTTCAAAAGAAATCCTGCATCACAACGAACGCAGACAGGAAGCACCTGTCCACTTACCTCCGCGTGACTCCCCTCACTTCTGACTGCAGACCCCCTCACACGGACGTACCCATGAAGACAAATAATGGACGAACAACACCGACACCGTTGGTAACTTCCTTCCTCACGCTCCCCCCGCCCCCTGCTGTTGCTATGGGCAACTGCTGCCGACAGGTACCAGAGGTTTGAGGCCACATGGCCAGCCGGGCCGGACTGCACACGGACAGCTCCAATAGCCGTGCGTGGGTGGGAGAGGGGCACTCGCCGGATGTGTTCGGTAATTAGCCCTAAGAATAGCCTCTTTGTCAATCTCAGATCAAAAGAGCGTGGCTGTGCCCAACAATGATAGCTGAATTCTGGGGACAGCAGAAGTCTCATTTCCACAGCCCCCTAAGGGTGCCGCGTCTAGGCGGGGTGAGACGGTCCTAAGCAGAAGCACCCCATCTGGAGAACCTGCCCTGTGCCGGGCTCTGGGCTGGCACCTTCCATCAGTCACATCCATCGCTCCCTTGGGCCAGCCCTGCGAAGCCTGCCCCTTATTCCCATTTCGGAGGCCGGGCAGGTCACTTACCTGAGAGCTCACCCTCGAGGCATCGCAGAGGTGGGACCCCGTGGTCTTGCTTTCTTTTCCCGACTCCAAGCTTATTCTTACCCCACCGTACGGCCCCGCTGCCTTCATTGTTCAGCTCTAGGGCAGAGCTCTAGGGGAGGGGGGTCCTAGGACAGAGGTCAGGGCAGCACATCACACCGGGGTCTGCAGACGTTCTGATCGGACCTTGCTACTGATGAGCTGTGAGACTTGGGCTTCCTCCGGACCCTCCGGCCCTCCAGAGGGGCTCATCGCCATTGATCTGTCTTTGTGGATCTTTATGATGCCGCCCCCATTCACCTCCTCCCCATCGGGTGCCTGGTCCTCTGACCTGCCCGCACCTCCCACTCGACACCGCTCGTCCAAGGTAGCAATTGGACTCTTCTGCGATGTTTCAGCTTCTCATCGCTGCGACCGTGAGGCAGGACTGCGGCACCCTGCCCCTCTTACAACCTCTTCATCATTTAGAACAAAGACAAAGCAGGAAGGCTGGTATCTCCCTAAGGTTTATACAGCTTAAAATGAAACGAGGGCAAAATTAGGTCATACACATAAATAGGATGGCAGGGATGGAAGGATTCAGTACACGTTGTGTGTCCTACTTCTCTGGGTTCCTTCAAAGCCCCGTGCTGTGCTAGGCATATAGGATACAACATGTTTATCATATCCTGTTAAATCAGCAAATGAATTGATGACGTCCACGTGAAACAAAGCCCGTTGGCCATCTTAGCTCCTCATAAGCAGAGATTGAATCTCTGGAGCCCCACTCGACAATATAAACTAGGTCAGCTTTTGTTTCTGTTAGTTCTAAAGGAATTCAATTGTACTCTCAATTGATCATTCTGATTGGTCTTGCTGAATGGGGAATATAGTCGGTTACGTACAAAACCAGGGTATTCTGCCCATCTCAGAATTATCCCCAGTCTGATAAATGGCTACACATATCCAGTGACTGAATGCCCTCAACAGGACACAGAACTGCGTGTAACATGTCCCCATCTCCGTTTCACCCTCTGTAAACAAAGGATGGATGAACAGATAAAAATGATTTAATGATAATAAAAATAATAAAATGAGCATCATTTTGGTGAGCTGCTACCAGGTCCTGGGCCTTTCACAGAATATCACGTTGTTTTTTCTTCTTTTCCTTTTTCTTCTCTTTCTTTCTTTTGCTTTCTCTTCTGTGAACGTTAATTTGATGTGTCAACTTGGCTGGGCCACAGAGCCCGAGTTTTTGGTCAAACACGGTTCTGGATGTTTCTGTGAAGGTGTTTTTGGGGGATGAGATTAACCTTTAAATGGTCGCCCTTGGATTGAAGCAGATTGCCCTCCGTGAGGTCGACTGGCCTTAGCCAATCCGTTGAAGGCTTGACCCGAACAAAAGAATCTCCCTTGAACGAGAAGGAATTCTGCCAGCCAATTGCCTTTGAAGTCCGGATGTCAACTCTTCCCTGAGTGTCCAGCCTGCAGGCCTGCCCCATCACGTTGCAGACTTGCCAAGAGTCCATAATCACGGGAGCCAATTCCTTCAAACAAATCTCTGTCTCCTGCTGGCCTGGTTCCCTGGAGAACCTTGACTTCCATACCTTCCTTTCTTCTTTATTTCCTTCCTTCCCTCCCCCTCTCTTTCCTTCCTTTTAGACGAGGAAACTGGCTCAAGGAAATGTAGTAAATTGTCCAAGGTCTTCTCTTTTGTAAGTAGTCCGACTGGGACCGAATTGCAGGTGCCTCTCCCCACCAGAGTTCCTGCCACCCCCTACCCTCTGCCCCCGGCTTTCTCAGTCCCATCCAGTGAATTGTGAGGTGCTGTGCAAACAAGCCGGCCAATCCTTTGGCAACACTTGGATCACAGGGAAAGTCTGCCTTTTGTTTCTCATCTGTCTTGGTCAATACTGCACCTGTGAGAGCTTCAGTGAGTCAAAGACTCTTCAGATCTTCTGGGACCTCACAGGGCCTGACACGGAGTATTCCTTGCCTCTCTTCTACTGCATTTTGCAAACAAAGCAGACATTTCGTCAGTATCAACATATCATTTCGTGGAGAAAGGAAGCAATTGTTTTCTATCCACGGGTCTGGTCCATGCCCGGTGTGGGTAAAGCCGCCCCTTAGAGCTCTCATTCCCCTCTTTTCTCTTCCATTTTCATCTTCTGTCCTGAGCTCACACCTCTATCAACTTTTCAGCAGTGTTCTCTTCCTCTGCTCCTGCCAGCAGTGTGCTGCCTACATACCATTTTCCACAACACAGACAGGATGCTATATTTAAGCTAGAAATTTGACCTCACTTACCAGTTTTCTAATTTCGCCTGGTCCAAGCTTCTCTGTACCACAAAGTCCTCCATTATCTATTTTCTGCCTTAATATCCAGTCTCATTTCTCACGAACCCTCTATCTTCCCTTATGCTCTGGCCACAATAAATAACAGACATCTTCCCCCGTGGTAGGTGCTATCATTTTCCAAAACATTCACTGCCATTCCTTATCGGGTCCTTCTGGGTAGAGCGGTTGGTGAACCCAGGCCTGGATGTCAGTCATGGCCATGTGACTTGCTTTAAAATGTAGCAGGAAGCGACAAGCAGCACTTCTGATTCACTGTGCCCTTCGACCACATGTCCCGTGGCAGGGGATCCATACGTTCCAGGCGGGGAATGCACCGTCAGCCTGGATTCTGGAATAAAGACGGTGTGGAGTCAATCCTGAATCGGTCTGTGATTGCCATGTGAAGCGAGGGATAAATTCAGGTTTATCGTCAGCTGCTAAGATTTTAGGGTTGTTTGCTATCATGAAGCAACTTAGTCTATGCTGACTCAACCCTCCCTCATTCTGAAGTAGGGGGCCCTCCCCTTAGGGCTCACTGTGCCATGCACGATTTTTATGATAGCACGTTTCACATTAAACAACATTTGCTTTTTACATACTTGTCTTCCCCCTTGGCTGGAGAAATCCTCAAGGGTGAGGGATTGTGTGTTTGTTCGTCGGTGTATCTCCAGTACCCAGAACAGCCTGCCATTTGGAATATGTTGCCTGAATAAACCGGACAAAGCTCTTGACTCACAAATCTTGCTGAAATATAAATTCATTGAATTCATAGGAATTGAAGAAATTATTATCGAAACCTAGGACCAGAGAGAGCTGTTGAGTATGTAACTGAGACCACAGAGGTATGCATTATAGACATAACCAGCTTGCTTTTCCCAATAAAAAGAAAATATGGTGCACAGTGGTGAGGGGGAAATTGAAACATGACGTCGGGGTCTGTATAAGACCATTCAAAAGACTCTCCGCTGAAGTCCAGGACCATTTGGATTCCCGTCCCCTTTGTGTTTGTCAAGAAAAAAAGAGAACATTTGCCAAATTCTCGCCTTTAAAGGAAGAAGAGATTTGATTGGAGACAAAATATGTACCGAGAAGATAACAGCTCTCATGTAGTCAGTGACTCATAAGAGCCCTGTGGACACTCACCCTCCTGCCTCAGCTGAGCTGAGATGTCACCCACTGATATGTGCTGTTGATTCGGCTGCCTTTTGTACAACGTCTCTTGCTTTGTTCTACTGTTGTCCTGATACGGGCAATTTACGTTGCCCACTCGTCGGTAGAGGCTAAGGCAAATTGGATACGTACACGGCATCCACAAGAAGACAAATTTCTTGAAAAATTCAAACCCAAGCAAAAATGCAAGGATGGACAACCGATTCCTTAATTCATTTACTTGTTTAAAAGTGAATATCGGTGGGTTCTGTCTGTTAGTAGCTGCCAGCAACCTTGCTGAGGATCCTGCCTAGTCTAAGAATTGGTCATTAAGAGGATATCCTAAATCTTTTTTCTTTTTTTTTTTAAGTTTTGCCATCTGCCTTCCCATAAGTTAGAGATGGGTATAGAATTTTTTTTTAAGTAGGCTCCACACCCAACACTGAGCCCCATGTGGGGCTTGAACTCATGACCCTGAGATCAAGACCTGAGCTGAGATCATGAGTTGGACGCTTAACTGACCGAGGGGCCCATAGAGATGGGTGTACTTTTGAGGTTAACAAACCCAAACACGTCGTTTGACTGGGACCAAGTCTGATAAAATGACTCCTTCGAGGTCAAACAGTGAATTTGTCATCAAAGCCAGGACCAGAAACAGAGTAGTTTGTGTCTTAAGCTTTATTTCACTTCTTTTTCCCTTCACGTAAAAATATTTTCTTGAAGGACTTATTGAAGGGATTTTCAAAGACAGTCCAGGAGCTACTATCATATTTTTCAGTAATGATGGAAATCGTTTCATACTAACCTCGAAGTTGATTTATTTTGGATTATAACTCACAGTCTGCACGTCCCCAAGGGGTACAACTCTGGAGCCGTGGGACTCGGACAGACCTGGGCTCACAACCCGGCTCTCGCCTCATCACTGCAAGCTCTCCGACAGTCACTCGACACATCAGAGTCTCCGTTTGCATTTTTGCTCAACAGGTGAAAGTTACCTGCCCCTTGTGGGGAACACATGAGTAAGTGTCCCTGACAATGACAGAGCCGCAGTGCTGGAAGCCTTTACCATGTCAGACGTGTCTTTATACACAGTGGGTTCAGGCAAATTGACATCTCTCTTTTCAACAAGGCCAAGTATAAGCTTAGAATTTCCTGAACGCACAATGTCATTGTTAGGCATAGGGTTAGTATGCGGGATTCAAAGATACGTATTTTTCTTCCTTTCCTCATTAGTTACAGCTTGTGATTTCTCAGTAAAAACATTTCCTTTGTGACTTCCATGAAATCACTGTGATTTCCTAATAAGGGAATATACTCAAAGTCTACCCAAGGCCTCTATTTCCCACCACTTAGGGATTGCAGATTATGGGAGTAATTACTGGGGCTGTCACGCTAATTGCCCATTCAAGTTGCCAACCTAAACCGATGGGCAGAACAAAGCATCCAAGAAAACAAAACAAAATAACAAAGTTTTTTGCATTTTTTAAAAATATTTATAAATGCCTTAATTCCAATAGACGTCCTGACAGAAAAAATAGCCAAAGCTCAATCCTGATGGACTGATTGATTGATTGATTGATGTATTCATTCAGCACACTGTGCTGAGCCCCGGGCTATAAGAATGCATTGAAATGCTGCCGGGCTCAAGGTGCTCCCAGGCCAGGGAAGGTCAGAGATACATTAGCTAGTAGGTACAAAGATTTGTTACAGGTTCTCTGGTGGAATTCTGCACAGGGAGTAGAATGCCGTTCTCTGGGGGTGGGGCACGGAGGTGCAGGTAATAGGTCAGGAAAGGCTCCTTAGAAGGGATTGAAGGCCAAGTCAATGTTTGCCAGACAGGTGCATCTGGATGGAAGAAGGAGATAGATGGTCATTGCAAAGAAGGGGGCAGATGTGAGGACAGACATGAGAATACAGAAGAGTTTGGGGAATACGACACAGATCCTAATGTGTAAGGTGGTATAGGATGGTGCTGAGAGGGAGAGGAGGTGAGAATTGGCAAGAGAAAAAGCTGGACAGGTAGGTTCAAGTCTTCTCAGCAAATGAAGATGGGGACCGGAAGCAAGGAAAGAGAGCGGGGCTGGCATAAGGGATGCGTAGGCGTAACATCATGGCACGTGTTCGTGCGGGAGAGGCAGGAGTCCGGGACCACTCAGATTTTGAACTGGGTGAAAGGAAAGCTGAGAAAGACACGTCCTGACTGGTATATTCTTTTGATTCCAAGAGGTAAAATCACATTCGTGTTTGTTTGTAAATGTAAACAAATGTAAAGACTCCTCTTGGAGTCTGTTTCTGTTTCTCTGATCCTCCTTCTCACTCTTGGCTCACTCCGCGTCGCCCTCATCCCATGGAAACCAGTGCCAGAACTCTGTGCTCCCGTCTCTTACTCGACCCTCTGGGAAGATGAGCCACACTTACATTGGCCAACCCACCCTGAGGGATTCGTGTCCATCGAACACCCTGCATATGGTGACTCGGCACATCAAACACAAAACCCAGCCAAGGTCTGTCCCCAGACGTTCCCCCACTTTCTCCCATTGGCCTTTCTCTCTCTGCTGTTTCTGCTCACGCAGACCTGCCAACCGAACTTGGCTTCTGCCACTGCCCAGGTCCGCCCGGTGGTCAACAGACTGTTGCCTGCTCTTCCTTCCGAATTCTCCCCTGTTGCTGTTTTCTACATCTGCGGTCCTTTCTCTCTCCCTGAGACCTCCTGCTGGTCTCAGCTGAGGTCATAGCATCGTCTCTCCCATCTATCTGCATGTCCAGGCTTCTTCTCTCCCACCGTGCAGTAACTGCCTGGCCTTCTACAAATGGTAGACTCCAGCTCGGGGAAGCTTAGTGATGCTCCCATGGCCACCTGCCATGTCATTGGTGAAGCCAGACTCAGGCTCGAGCTATCTGCCGCTAGATCCTATGTTCTACCCTCAACATTTCTGTAACTGGGATGTTTCGCATAGTTAGGCACATACCCCAGAGAAGAGAAATGGGCATCTTCTACATTTGGGCATCTTCTACATCAAGCTCGGAGCCTGGTGCCCGCTTCAGATTCTGTGTCTCCCCCTCTCTCTGCCCCTCCCCTGCTTACGTTCTGTGTCTCTCTGTCTCTCAATAATAAATAAAAAACGTTAAAAAAATTGAAAGAAATAAATAAAAGTCTATTTAAGAGGGAAATGACACAATCACTTATGAAGAGCTGACTATGTGCCAGGTGCTCTGGTAGTTATGTGTTTAAATATCACCTCGTCATGTCTGCACATCTCTACGTATTAGAGATCATTTCCTTTCTTTTTTAGGTCATTGATTTTTTTTTCGGAAAAAATTACATATCCATCTTATACCTTTCTTCTTTTTTCTCCAGGTGGCCTAGGAATTTCACAGTCAATATATTCCTCCCTTTAATGAGCACAAGTCAGGAAACCTGAAATTTATGGAGCCCTTCCTAGGGGTCATGCATCATGTCAGGCACTTTGTGTCTTTACATCCTCATTTTATGCTTTTAAAAAAAAAAAATTATTGGGGCGCCTGGGTGGCGCAGTCGGTTAAGCGTCCGACTTCAGCCAGGTCACGATCTCACGGTCCGTGAGTTCGAGCCCCGCGTCAGGCTCTGGGCTGATGGCTCGGAGCCTGGAGCCTGTTTCTGATTCTGTGTCTCCCTCTCTTTCTGCCCCTCCCCCATTCATGCTCTGTCTCTCTCTGTCCCAAAAATAAATAAAAAAAAAAAATTATTGCGGTAAGTATGTGCAACATGAGATCTACCCTCTTATAAATTTCTAAGTGTATAATACATTGTTGTTGACTACAGGCACATGTTTGCACAGTAGATGTCTACAGCTTATTTCTCTGAACTGAAACTTTGCTCCTGTTGATTGGTGAAATCCCATTTCCCCCTCCCCCCAGCCCCTGGTAACCACAATTCCATTCTTTGATTCTATGCATTTGACTATCTTAGATACCTCATATAAGTGGAATTGTGTGGTATTTGTCTTTCCGTGACTGGCTTATTTCCCTTAGCATAATGTTCTCAAGGTTCATCCATGTTGTTACATGGCAAAATTTCCTTCTTTTTTATGGCTGAATTATAGTTCGTTGTACGAATATGCCATATTGTCTTTATCCATTCATCCTTTGGTAGACACTAAGGTTGTTTCTGTATCTTGGCTGTTGGAAGGAGTACTGGAATAAACAAGAGGGTTCCAAACTCTCTTCAAGGATCCTGATGTCCAAATCAGGCCTAGGGAGGCAAATATAATACCCATTTGTAGAGGAAAAAGAATGTTTCAAAGGACTGTGTCTCTAGCCTCGAGTAACCCAGTTAACGATGGCCAAGTGAAGACTGATACTCAAGTCTGACCACCTCTAAAGACTTGGCCCTTTGCACAACCCCAAGCCATCAAGCTTTTATTCTCCTGCCATCTCTTGCAGGGCTTCTGAAGCCATGGAAAATGTCTTGCCATTTTTGATTGAAGATATAATTTTGTAAGTCACACCAGTCAATCTTTATTAAAATCTAGAAAATTCCAGTTGGTGATAGTGAATCAGTAGCAAAATTTACAGTAGCTTATTTTTTAACTTAATTATGCTAATTGCTATTTCTAAGCATAATTAGCATTTTGAATTATTTAGTATAATTACGTCAAACAACATGTTTAATTTGTCATGTCAAGTATAATAATTAGGAATAATTCTTGAAAGGATGTCATTACAAGTTTGAGGTATTTACAGGGTGTAATTATGTCAAATGTGATAATACTGAAGAGTAATACTAAGGCTTATAGAAAAATGTTGCTGCAAATATTTTGAAAGTTTAATGTTGTGGCTATTTAAAAAAATCTTTTCCTCAACAAAAGTCAAACCTGTTATGGTTCGGTGGTCTGCTTACAAATTGAAAGAATAAAAGTGGGGTCTTGGATTATGGCTCAACCAATATTTAATCCATCAAATGTCCCTACCCTCCAGCCCCCTTTTTCAACTCCAGAGTCAACAAAAATAGTTTTCCATATTAAAGAGTTATACTTGAAAAATGGCTCTGGGGAAATAAAGACAATCCAGAAACCAATGGATTTCTTCCAAATATGGAAATATCAGGCTAAAGTAAGAGGTGAGTTAAGCTAAAAAGCCCACCCATGTCGTGGCCGTATGGCTTGCCAACTCACTGACGTATTTAATTTTCAAGACCCTTCCCTGTGAGATGGGGATAACGTATATTGTTGCGGAGGGAAATGAGACAAGCCCAAACTGGTTTGTAGTTATAAGTGGTCTGCCAGTGTATGTATTTACATTGTTATCTGGATATTCCCAACTTCATCAAGAGCAGCAACAGGAAAAAAAAAATATTACAATTGGTTCAAGTTTCGTCATAGGTGGAGGTGAGCTGCTTACCAGCTGGGTCATCTTAGAAAAGCCGTTGTGTGTCAGTTCAATCTCAATACCTCTGAATTTCGATTATTCCACCTAGAAAATGAGGGAAATAATACAAATTTCAAAACATGCTGAGAATAGGGGCGCCTGGGTGGCTCAGTCGGCTAAGCGTCTGACTTCGACTCAGGTCACGATCTCACGGTTGGTGAGTTTGAGCCCCGTGTCAGGCTCTGTGTGGACAGCTCAGAGCCTGGAGCCTGCTTCGCATTCTGTGTCCTCCTCTCTCTCTGCCCCTCCGATGCTCGTGTTCTCTCTCTCTCTCTCAATAATAAATAAAACGTTAAAAAAAAAACATGCTGAGGACAAAGTGAGGCAGTGAGGAGAAAAACACCTAACTCAGGGTCAACCACGTGACTTCTACCCGATGAATGTTTGGATTTGCACAAAAGCAGAGCCCAAGGGCCACATACTGGAAAAGTTGAATCAAGAGTCTTGTTTTCCTCAGCCCTTGCTCCCCAGTTTCTTGGAAGATGGGGTGAATGTTGTGACAAAGAGCCCAGCCTTTGGGCTTAGATACCCCTGACCTAGAATCCCAGCTTCAACTACTTATTAAAGGTTTAAATAACCAAAGGACCCTCCTCGCCTTCAAGTTTGTACGGTAGCCCCTCATTATTCTTGGAGGGTATGTATGCTTCAAGACCTCTAGTGGGTGCCTGAAACATGGATAGTCCTGAACCCTATACATACGATGTTTTTTTCCCTGTACATACACATCCATACCTATGATAAAGTTTAGGCGCGGTAAGAAATGAACAACACTAAGGGTAACATAGAACAATTGTAACAATATGCTGTAATAAAGTTCTGTGGATGTGGTCTCTCTCCCTCTCTCTCTCAAGATGTCTCACTGTCCTCTACGCACCCTTCTTGTGATGCTGTGGCTTGATAAAAATGCCTACGTGGGGAGGTGAAGGGCGGTGAATGGCATAGGCATGGTGGCATAGTGTTAAGCTACTGCTGACCTTCCGACCACAGCCAGAAGGAGGGTCATCTGCTCCTGGACCGAAGCTGACTGTGGGCAACTGAAGCCACTGAATGGGAAACAGTGTATAAAGGGGGACTGCTATACGTGGGGCAGGGAGAGGAAAGAGATAGTTTGTAATAGAGGGATTCTCCTCCTTCCCAACCCGAACTGAGCAATCTTCTTGTTATTTGCGCTATTTGAATGATTTTACATTAGGTGGTTTTACATATCTGTTGGTGTGTGACTTTGACCCTTGCAACCCAAGACTTGTGGAGACAAATGCACTTCCGGGAGCTGCTTAAACTCCACCTACAGGTGACAAGGCTACTTCCCACCCTGCATGTGACTGACAAGCCTTTGCCCATGGAGATTTATTGTGGGCATTGCCTCTTCTGTGTTCTCTTTCTCTAACCTCACCCCTGGAGGTAAGACTGGACTCTCCCCTCTTTGGGGTCCTAATTCATCTCCAGCACAGGGATCTACGATGACATCCCTTTAACATGTGATTATGGATCTCTGTTGTCCTTACCAGCTTAGTCCCCTCCATTGCAATAATTGAAACTCTTTGAGGCTTTGAAGGATAGTGTCTATGGATCAAATATTTAATGAATATCTGTACATTCCCCAGGATCGAGCGTTGACAAGTCATATGGTAAGAGTTAATAAAATACTCATTGGACGAGTTAATAAATGAATAAGCTTCAGTGTGGTGTCCACAATGAGAGCTAGTTAATAGCAGTAGAAAATATTTAGGATTTAAATTAAAATAGAAGGTAGGGGCGCCTGGGTGGCTCAGTCAGTTAAGTGTCTGACTCTTGATTTAGGCTCAGGTCATGATCTCACGGTTCATGAGTTTGAGCCCTGCAGGGGGCTCTGTGCTAATAGTGCGGAGCCTACTTGGGATTCCCTTTCTTCTTCTCTTTCCACCCCTCTTCTGCTGGCTCTCTCTCTCTCAAAATAAATAGATAAGCTTGTTAAAAAGAAATGGTCAAGTCCTTGTTCACTCATTCTTTCATTTATCAATTCTGCAATTACTTATTGATCATTGGCTAAGTGCCAGGGCCTTGGCGAGGGTCCGAGGATATATCAAGAAACTAATTCAACACGGGCCCATTTTCCTTACGTTCTGGTGCAGTATTTCTCAAGGTGTGATGGAGGGGCCACCTGTATCAGAAATCAGGGGTGCGGGTATTATCAGTGAATGAATTCTGACCTGCTAAAATGGATTCTCTTTGGGATTTCCATTAGTTAGCAGATACTTGAGTCTTAAAATTCAAGACTTACTGGATTACATGTTGACTAAATTCTAAACCAAGAGTGTGGGCCTGGAGTAGTCAGCCACCATCTCTGAACCTTGATTCCCTCATCTGTAAAATGGGACCAGTATTATGCATCATGGAAACTAGTGGTGAGGACTGTAAGCCTTCTCTTTAAGGTGCCTGCTAGGCACTCGGTTAGAGTTCAGTGTTTCAAAGGAAATGACTTTGCAGGCACCTCCTGTGCTCCTGGAAATGACCTGGACATGACCATGAGATTTTTCTCTCTTTCTTTCTCTTTCTTTCTTTCTTTTTTCTTTCTTTCTTTCTTTCTTTCTTTCTCTTTCTCTCTCTCTCTTCTTTCTTTCTTTCTTTCTTTCTTTCTTTCTTTCTTCCTTTCTTTCTTTCAAATGTTGTATTTTTTTTTTGAGAGAGAGAAAGAGAGAGAGAGAATGGGAACAGGGGAGGGGCAAAGATAGAGGGGGACAGAAGATCTGAAGCAAGTTCTGTGCTGACAGCAGTAAGCAAGATGTGGGGCTTGAACTCAGGAATGTGGAGGTCATGGCCTGAGCTCAAGTCAGACACTCAACCAACTGAGCCAGCCAGGCACCTCAACCACGAGATTTTCTTAAATCAAGTCTCGGTTTAACCATAGAAGCAAACGTCTCCATTTAAAGTGAAAGACTTCTCACTTAAATGTTTATGATGGTAAACATTACAATACGTGTATTTTACTGCAATTAAAAATGAGAAAATTCTTAATGGAAGCAATGTTAACAAAATAAAGGAATGATTTCTCAGGCCAATCAGTTCTGTCAGCTTAGAGCTCATGTAAAATTTCGACTCCAGTGAGTTTTCAATTCAGTTGGACAATAAATTTTCAAGTACCCTCCCAAATATATGTGCACAAAGATATGGGATGGGGTTATTGAGTTTTAGGAGTTCATAATCACATCAGGGTTCAGACCCGTGTCTTACAGGAAATCGGGTTGTACAAGGACAAGTCTAGAAGCCTACCAGATCACAGAGAAGCAATGGAGAAATTGGGATGGCAGTAAACTGCTCTCACCCCTTCATTGGAAGGACAAAGGAAGGAGGGGATGCGATCAGAAGCCAGGGGCTGGGGTCACTTGAGGTCACCTGGTACAAGCTCAAGCCAGCACAAGCTTACCTGGGGGAGCTGGAAACTCAGAGCAGACACAGGGAATTCTGCTGCTGGGGAGGCAGAGAGAGAGAAGGAAAGAAATGTTCTGGCTGTGCCCTTCTCAGCCTTCTATCTCTTATCCTTTCCTCATGTTGGCTGAGCCGAAGCTGAAGCAGCTACACAAGGAGCTGGGAAATGAAGCCTGAATGGGGTCAGCCCTCCTGCCACACAGAGCAGGGCAAGGGGACGGCAAGGACCGGGAAGGCAAGGACCGGGTCCACAAGCAGAGCGCAAGACTGATATGTAAGGGAGAGTCAGTGCAAGGAGGCCATGCTAAGTGCTGGGACAGAGGTGGACAGGCAGGGGGGTGGGGAGGGACAGCAGTGTCCTCCTGTAGGAGCCAGGCTGGCTGCCCAGGCACACACTCACATCGGGACAGAAATGCGATGAGATCACCGTGGTTTGGCATCCTTTGCACAGATTTTCCAGTTGAGATGTTGCATTTTGCTAAAGCGCCCTTTAGTGATCAGACTCTGGGTTCTGAACCCTGCTGATCAAAGCTTGGTGTGCCAGAAGTGTGAACCAGCTCCCTTATTACTGGGGCGCCCAGAGAAACACTCTTCCTCAGCCACTCGTGTCGACTGTTCATCTGGTCTCCCCTTTTAGTGCGGGGAATGGGGAAGCCAGATTGTAATTAGAAGCCATTCCGTGAGTCCAAGAACCAGGCTGACAAGGACGTTGAAGAATCTCAAAATTCAGTGTAACCCAGCTACCTGCCCTCTGCGGGGTTGGTTACTCGCCCTTCCCCTAACCTAACGCACACCAAGTGCAAGAACCACCTTCCTTTTATGAGCCACCAAGAAGCAGGAGGAGCAGAAGGAGGGGGAAATGCCGCCATGTTGTGGTGACGCAATATTCTTCATCACTTCAAATTTGCATTTCAGGCCTATTGAAAGAGCTAGGTTTTGAAATTTTTGTGCATTCGTTTAAAAATTCCGGCACCGTTCGCATACAGTGTTATATTAATTTCAGGTGTGCAGCATAGTGACTGAACAATTCTATGCATTACTCAGTGCTCAGCATGGTGAGTGCACAAGTCCCCCCCTTCACCTAGTTCACCCATCCCCTTACCCCACCTGCTCTTGGGCGACCACCAGCTTGTGCTCTGAATTTATTTATTTGCTTATTTACTTATTTATTTTTAATGGAAAGGTTTCATTTATTTTTGAGAGCGCGAGGGCAAGCGGGGGCGGGGCAGAGAGAAAGGGGGACAGAGGATGTGAAGCAGACCCTGTACCGACAGCACAGAGCCCGATGCGGGGCTCAACCTCAAACCGTGAGATCGTGATCTGAGCAGTAGTTGGACGCTCAACCAGTTGAGCCACCCAGGTCTCCCTGTTCTCCGTATTTAAGAGTCTGTGTTTTGGTCTCTCTTTTCTTTGTTTCTTAAAATCCCCACATGAATGAAATCATATGGTATTTGTCTTTCTCTGATTTATTTCATTTAGCGGAATACCTTCTAGATCCATCTACGCAGTTGCAGATGACAAGATATCATCTCGTATATACACACCGCACCTTCTTTATCCATTCGTCGATGGATGGACACGTGGGTTGCTTCCTTATTTTGGTTATTGTGGATAATGCTACAATAAACATATAGAACGTGTGTCTTTGCGAATTAGTGTTTTTATTTTCTTTGGGTAAATACCCAGTAGTGGAATTACTGGATATATTATAATTCTGTTGTATAACGTTTTGGATACAGAAGTGAGGACAATGTGAACAGCTAAGTCCAAGTTCATGAATGTAGTTAGTGACAACTACATTAATATTGTCTTGCTGGCAGTACTTTAAAACTCTCTCACTTGAGTTGCACGTAGATTTATTATATGTTAACGGGGCGCCTGGGTGGCGCAGTCGGTTAAGCGACCGACTTCAGCCAGGTCACGATCTCGCGGTCCGTGGGTTCGAGCCCCGCGTCGGGCTCTGGGCTGATGGCTCAGAGCCTGGAGCCTGTTTCCGATTCTGTGTCTCCCTCTCTCTGTGCCCCTCCCCCGTTCATGCTCTGTTTCTCTCTGTCCCAAAAATAAATAAAAAAAAAAAAAAAAAAAAAAAAAAGGAAACGGGGGCACCTGGGTGGCTCAGTCAGTTAAGTGTCTGACTCTTGATCTCAGTTCAGGTCATGATCTCACGTTTCGTGAGATCAAGCACCACGTTGGGCTCTGTACTGACAGTGTGGAGCCTGCTTGGGATTCTCTCTCTTCCTCTCTCTCTCCCTGCCCTTCCCCTTTCCTGTGAGCCCATTCTCTCTCTCTCTCTCTCTCTCTCTCTCTCTCTCTCTCTCAAAATAAATAAAACACTTTAAAAACACAAGCAAAACCAAAGCCCTGCAGATGAGACTGGATAGAAAATGTCACCTTCAAGAGATAAGAACAGCTCTTTACATTATTTTTTATCAGCCAGACGCAGTTTGTGTTACACTAACTTGACCTTGCTGGTGGCTTCTCTTTGAGTCCAACCTGCAGGCAGATAACTCTTTGCCCACATGGGAGAGATCACTCCAAACAGTTCCGTTTCACTTTCCTTAGGCAAAACGCCACTTGGATATCTGTGATCAGATGGGGCGTCTCTAAATCCCCTTGGCCTTTGCTTACAGGACCGAACTTGGACCACCCCTAGGGGTGACTATCACCCATTACATTTCAAGTCTTTTTCATTTCACTGTTCTTTATGGCAATCAGGGCTTTCCTGTCAACTGCATTAAGAGAGATCTATTTAGTATTTTTCATTTACAAGCGTCTGATAGCCTAAAAGTTTTTTCCTCGCATTTCCTTATTTGACCCTCACAGCCAAGTTACAAGGAGGACAGAGCACCTAATACTACAGTGTTATGTTTTGACAGATGAGGAAACAAAGGATCTGTTCTTCCTTCTGCCAGCCGCCTTAATTGCCTGTGTCTTAAAAAACCCGGGGAGGTGGTCAGCCAAATGAAGTGATAACCTGTCGCGTTGCTGGATGGGACACAACAAAACAAAACGCCGGTTCCGCTGGCTGCGTTAAAGTTATTAAAGGATATGTTGGCCTCTGCCATGGCGCCTCCCTCAATGATTTTCACGGGCAGTTTGACCGTACGTCACCTTCCACCGATATTAGCTTCCAACCCTACCTCCGCACGAAACATGCCTTGTATGTCACCAGAGGGACACGGGCTAGGCCTCATGCAGTGGAGACATTATCCTGGACTCACTTAGTGAGTGCTTAATGTATACGAGGCGCCACGCCAAACACTTAACGTGCGTCACTGCCTGTCCTACGGCGATCCTTTGCACTGGATATGATTATTCCCATTCGACGAAGAAATGCAGAGAAGGCAACCATCTCGCGAAGCATTGCTCAGCCAGGAGAGAGCAGAAGAGAAGTGCCATCCTGGCCCTAACTGATGCCATGAACCCTGCTTTCCTCTCTCTCTCCCACCGATGCCCAGAAGCCACCGTCACACTAAGAGCCTGCATTTGGTTCCCGGACTCAACCTGAAATCCATTCCTTAAGCCCCCGGAGCAGATTTCTCTTCTACGAAGAGGAGATGTGGAACTCCCGGTTCCACCATGGGCAGTCTGCTTCCTAGCAGCACACGCAGGGTGCTTGGGACCACAGAGCCGGGCATTGGAAGCAGGCGCAAACCAGCTTGCAGTTCTTGGAGGTCTTCCGCTGAATCGTCCACCGTCGTGTCACCCTCACTGAGGACACAGGCGGGGGGGGCGGGGCATGCAGAATGAGCGGTTATCTACATTGTATGCCTGTTGCATTGAAAATAGCGTTGAACGGGGCTGGCAGAGATGTGTGGATGCCCAATCTATTTCCTCTCACTGCACCGCTTCTTGAAAATATTCCAGACATTCCGTTGCTGATGCATGCACGTATCCTTAGGTCACAGAGGTAAAGCCAGGATTAGAAGTCAGTTAGTCCAACTCCCCCTTTCCTGGAGGAGAACCAATTGGAGGCCCTGGGCTAGCAGCTTGCACAGGTCCCAGATCGAGGAGGCATTTAACTGGCCCCTGCAGGGCTGTTCCAGATACCAATCCATTCTCATGGCCCATTCCAGCCAGACTGCCTTTCTTACTGTTGATCACAGAAAGTTCCACGTACCAACATCTGCCTTTGCGCCTGCATTGCTGCAGGAAATGCCCCCATTTTTCTGAACACCCTATTCTTGTTGGGCTGATGAACTCCCATTCTTTCTTCAAAGTCCAGCTGAAATGCTATCTTCTTCCCTGACTACTCGAGGGGCAAAGCTGTGGGCCCTTGCCGATCATTGATTTGCATACATTTGCCTTTAGCAAATGCGGATCATCGGGCGGCGTCGGTTCCCATTCATCCCTTGGATCCTCAGTAAGTTTTTTTCAAGGGCCTTGTTCTTTCTCCACTTGCTTACTCTGGTGCCTCTCTGGGGACATCAGAGCCACTGAGTAAATACTTGCCGACAGAGTGATCTTCACATGCTTAAATTATGTATTTCCTGCCTTGTTCAAATACCTTCTTCTTCTTTTTTTTTTTTAAGTTTATTTATTCCTTTGAGAGAGAGAGAAAGCCCAAGTGGAGGGGCAGAGAAGTGCAACCCATCTTTCGCTGTCGGCGCAGAGGCCGACTCGGGGATCAGACCCGTGAATCGTGAGATCACGATCCGAGCCCAAGTTGGACACTTAACCGACTGAGCCACCCAGGCGCCCCTGTTCAAATACCTTCTAAAGCAGGTTGGAAGGAAGGCGGAACGTGAAGGAGAGGTGGGGAGACCAAGGAAGAGAAAAACAGGACAGTCAGGAGTCAAGAAGGAGAAGTGTGAAATAATGAAAGATGGAGAATAGGACCCAGGTGTTCTGAGGCCCACCGTGGGTAACATAAGGCTTTGGGCTGCCTGTCACCATTGGATGAATGTGCAGAGACACAAGAAGCAAATACTAGGGTCTGGTTTTATTTCTGCCATGAGTGTGAGGTTGGTGAGCAGGAGACCCCATCCCCACCCCCCGAGCCTTTCCGAGCTAAGTGCCCCACCCTGTCATCAAAACTTAAAGTCCTTCTGCACCTTCCACGGGGACCACCGAATCATGTGTCGGAGAGAGACAAAATGCTCCCATCCTCTCCTCTGTTTTTACACTCCGATTTATTACAGCTTTTCCGTTTCTGTAGCTTTCTGTTTGCCATCTTCCTTCAGGCCAGTTTCACCTGTGCATTTCTGGAAGCCAGCAGGGCCTGCCAGGGGCCGAGAAATGCACACTGAGCTGCCTTCCCTCCCACTGTAGAGTAGTTCTGAGGGACCCTTGGGGTCGGAGGGACTTTCCGCTCCTCTGAGTTCTGTTCGGCTAAGCTGTCGGTGTTTCCCCTTCGGGCCGCCTGGCTGCGATGCCAACCGGGACAAGCAGAGCTGCTTCCCATTCATATCCTGTGGCTTCTTTTGAACAATTTAATCAGGATTTCATCAGAAAATTGCTCTGGTTTTAGTCTTTTGGAAATGTGATTTTTAAATGATCGATTGTGCTTTCACGGGGACCTGTCCTTAACGAGCATCCTATCATTTTCATTTACAATAAGCCAAACGTATTTCAGACAAAGAATCTGATACGTCCTGGCAGGTATGCATGCTCGTGAAAACCATCGCCAGAGTCAAAGTAATGCCCGCCTCCATCCCCCCCAAAAGTTTCCTTGTGGCCCTTTGTAATCCCTCCTTCCGGCTTCTCTGCGCACCCCCACACTGCCGTGCTCACTCTCGCTGTACGTTAACTCAACGTTTCTCGGAATAGCATCGAGGCGGAATCCCACGGCACACATTCCTCACTCTTTCTTTCACCTGGCCTCATTATTTTTAGATTCGCCCATAGTGCGGTAATATCTTGATCCTTTTTATTCCATTGTATGGCTATACCACTATCTGTGTATCCATTCACCTGTTACTGAAATGAGGATTATTTCCCCTTTGGGTCCATTGCAATGAAAGCTGCCATGAGAATTTCTGGGGCACCTGGGGGGGGGGGCGCTTAGTCCGTTGGGTGCCCGACTCTTGATTTCAGCTCAGGTCATGATCCCCGGGTTGTGGGATCGAGCCCCCACCCTTGGGCTCCGCAGCATTGAGTATGGAGCCTGCTTCAGATTCTCTCTCCCTCTCGCTCTCTCTCTCCCTCTCCCTTGCTGGTCCTCTCTCTAAAATAAATAAATAAATAAAAGCTGTCATGCATGACAATCTCCGAACAGATCTTTGTCTGGACATGTGCTTTCTTTTTCTCTTGGGGAGATGAGTGGTAGAATGGGTCAAAGGGTAGACGTACCTCTCAAACTTCCTCCTGAAGGGGTTTCACCCTCTGCACCCATACCAGTGGGTATGAGAGTTTCGTGTCCTCACTGACATTCGCGATGGTCATTCTTTCCAATTGTAGCCACCGTCATGGGCGTTTGGTGGTGCCTCAGTGGTTTTAATTTGCAGTCCTTAATGATTAATGTTACAGAGTTTATTTTCCACATGCTTTTGTCTCCTTTAGTGAAGGGCCTGTTCAAATATGCCGCTCAGGTTTTGTCGTTGTTTCTTTTCTTGCTTGGAGTTTTGAAGGGTTGTTGTGAATTCTGGATATAAGTCATTTTGCAGATATATGGAGAATGTTCGGCTCCATTCCTGGGTTTTTCTTCCTTCTTTTTTTAACCGTGTCTTTCGAAGAGCAGAAGTTTTAAACTTTTGATCAAGTCCAACTTAGCAAATTTTTATTTTATAGATCCTGGTATTTTTTTAAGTTTTATTTATTTGCTTGAGAGAGACAGAAACAGCACGAGCAGGGAAAGGGGAGAGAGACAGAGAGAGAGAGAGAGAGAATCCAAAGCAGGCTGCATGCTGCCAGCACAGAGTCTGATGCAAGACTCGAACTCACGAAACCATGAGACCATGACCTGAGCCAAAGCCAAGAGTCAGATGCTTCACTGACTAATCCACTCAGGCACCCACTATAGATACTGTTTTTAATGTCATAGTTTTGCTTAACCCGAGCCCACCAAGGTTTCTTCCAGAAGTTTATAGTTGGAGTTTTTGAATTTAAGTCAATAATCCACTTTGAGTTATTTTTGTATATGGTGCAAGACATAGATCTCAGCTTCTTTTATTTTATTTTTGCATGTGGGCATCAAAGTGCTACAGTCTCATTTATTGGAAAGACTATCCTTTTCCCTCTGAATTGCTTTTGCATCTTTGCTGAAAATCCATTATCCAAATCTGTGTGGGTCAATTTCTGAACTCTATTCTGTTCTATTGATCTGTCTTTCTATACTTACACTAATACCACACTGTCTCGATAACTGTGTCTTTATAATAAGTCTTAAAATCGTTTGTTTTCTGCCTCTCATTGACCGCTGCCTTTTGTTGCTTGACGTACGGTGCCTTGAAAACCATTTTCTCGCGTATTTTGTTAGTTTCACTTGTATTTTTTCAAGTGGCAGGGTAAATCTAGGCCCTTTTTTTTCCACCTTGACTCAAGGTGGGAGACAAATTATATTACTTTTGATCCACACAATTATATTTCCGGTATTAGTGAAGGCCAAAGGGCAAATACAATTCGACATATATTTGCTTGGGGCACAACTTTTCAGTTACGTGCATACGTACGCATCTAGGATGACGGTTAACAAGGTGGTAAGTTCTGCGCTAGACCTTTTCGGTCTTACCTGGGTCCAGGTAAAGTGTCATTATGGATGTTCTGAAGACAAAGCGTTATTGATCTGTGGCGTGTAAGGAACTAATTTTGTATCGCATTCAGTTCCAACAATCATCAAACATGTTGCACTGTCATGGTACTTAGTTTGGGTCACTGGGGAGAAGGAACATTTTGGGAAGCGTGGGGCCAGAGAAATCAGCGTGTCCCATATAGATCTGGCTCTCTCGTTGGCCGCCTTCAGGCCCACATTCACAGACGCCGTCAGCAAACGTAGTTGAATGCACAAATAAAGGAAGGAGGTCTGGCTGTAAATGATGAGGCTGGTTATTTGGTGCGCCCACATGGCCGGAGAGGCCTGGTGTGGTAGAAAAAGAATACAGACTTTGAGCTCAGCAAGAGCCGGGGTCTAATGCGAGCTCCCTATTGATCTGGTGGGTGAGAGAAATGAACTTCCAGTGTTTTCATTTTTAGACTAGAGAGAACATTACTTACCGCCAACACTGTTATGGAGAGAAAATCAGATCTGCATGTTATACATCTAACGCAGAGCACAGGCATACATTAGGCGTCTAATGAATGTAAGTACTCTCTCCTGCAGAGCAGCTCACTGGGAAAGGCAGAGCCTTTGCACGGTTATTGTTCACAATATGTAAGGGACTGATTTAAGACGTGGAGGAAACAGACTGTACAATTTCTTCGCTGATGCCATATCTTTGAACTTGGAGGCTCTTTCTGGAAAGAGCCAAAAATCATTTGAAGGCAAGGCTAGTAAACAAATGCAGTGACTTACCAATGGGGATAAAAGTAAATAAACGCAAAGGAATGTGACTCTAAAATCATGCCATACAAAGTCAGTGTTTCATAAGCAAGTTACTCTATCAGTTTTTAGTTTTGAAGTCAACAGGGTTCTAAGGGTTGTTCTAACCATAGGGATCAGCTTTTTTTCCTCTCTTGAAGGAACTTCTAGGAAGGAAATACATTCATGCGGACATATAACTTCCGGTCTACAAAAATGTAAATAAATAAATAAAATTAAATAAAGAAAAGAAAAAGTCTAATTTCACTACTGTCTCATGACATCGTTTATAATCCCTCGTTTTTAGTTTGTGATGAGCTTTTCCATAGGCTCATTTCTAACTGGACCATTAAAGAGAGGCTGAGATGTTTTCGGTGACTTGACCAGGGTCTAACTAGTGGTAACTCACAGAGCTGAATGGTGAACCCCAGTCACGCTCTGCCCACCATGCTACCCCTCCTTTGTGTCTGCCCCAGTCTAAAAATAATCTTCTTTTCAGAACAGAGTGAATAGAGTCGATCCACAGATACTACAGGGGGAAATATTTGGGGAAGTAAACAGTGCTACAAATGATTACTTCTCTTCTTCATTTTTATTCACAGCGTTTCCCATCGGAGCTAAATGTCGTCTGCACGCGTTCTTAACGAGTGACCTCAGTTTTGCTGAGCTGGGTCTCGGCAGTTGGGAGAAGGCCCAGCGGCTTAGGTGACATTCCCAGTCTTTGTCTCTGGAGTCTCCCGTGGCCTGTGGGCTCCAAATGCTACAGGAACAGCTTTCCCCACCTTCCTCAGGCAAATCCAAGTTCAGAGCGCTGGGATGATGCAGCTGCATCCAATTAAACTCCCTCAGACCGGATGGGAGAGGAGCTGCAGAAAAACGCTGGCGCAGCCTCCTTTCCAGGGTGCTTCGGCCTGCTCACCCCGCACGCTTAGCCGCTTAGCCGGGTGTGGACCAGGCTCTGGCTCCAGAAGCGCCGATGTTTACAATGGGGGCATTGTTCTCTGGAGCGGACTGTTTATTGCACTTTGAGAGCGCCCACACTCTGAGTCGAAGGGGGGAGCCAACCTCAGCTCCAAATCGGCTTTGCTCTGCCTTTCCTGACCCAGATTCGAAAACGTCTGGTTGAAAAACCATGCACCTTTCAAGTCAAATCAGGGCCGTCCCTATCCCTAAATGTACGTATTGTTACAAAACATCGAGACAGATTTCGATGAAATATGGAAGCCTGAGAAAAATGGTATTAAGAAGCAGGCAGCTGCGTCCATGTGAGGAGACACGTGGGCAGGTGAGCGTGGAGAGCACTGATCCACTGGCTCTCCCGGCTTTGCTTGGACCTCAGCGGAAGAAACACATCATCCGGATTGGAATTATAGGCTGCTTTTTTTTTTTTCCGCTTTGCCAAAACCTGTATGCCTCACCAGTATACCCTACTGGGTTCATTGTTTGGCGGTTTTTGCTTATCTCAGCTCGGGGAGAGGGCATGCATGGGCAGGCATGCCGACTCATTATCAAGGCTCAGTTTTAAAGGGATAATCTTATATTCGCATTTTACTAGTCAATGGTGCTGTTACATCGTTCCAGTGGAATTAGTTGCCATTGAATTAGATTGTTAACACTTAAAGATATCCAAATATAATAAGCCCAAGTGTATCTCATCAAAACCAACATAAAGATAATGTGTAGGTTTTGGCTAGAGTCCCATAGTCAGGTAGTTTCTTCATTCTCTAGTTCCCGTTAAAGACCGCGAGACCAAACTAACAGATTTAGGGAAGATTTTTGATGTTTAATCTTTTACAAAAACTATGAATTAGGCATTGTTACTCCTACAGTAAAGAAGAGAAAATTGCTATTCTAAAGGAGACACGCAGGGCGCCTGGGTGGCTTCGTTGGTTAAGCGTCTGACTTCAGCTCGGGCCACGAACTCACTGTTCGTAAGTTCGAGCCCCGCGTTGGGCTCTGTGGCTGACAGCTCCGAGCCTGGAGCCCGCTTCGGATTCTGTGTCTCCCTCTCTCCCTGCCCCTCCCCTGCTCACACTCTGCCTCTCTTGTTCTCTCCCCAAAATAAATAAAACATTAAAAAACAAATAAATGCCTACTTTGTAATTATCAGACTAGAGAATAGTAAAACTCAAACTGAAATTTGGGGATCCTAGTATTTGCTGTATTGCTTTTTACATCCCTTGACAAACCAACAAATATCCCTTCCTAAGCTCAGGGTAACACTGGAGGCAGGGGAGTCTGGGAGGCGGCTCAGGCTAGAGATGTGTCCGTACGTTTACAGAAGCAGGAAGCAATGCACAGCAGGCGTTGGCGAACAGGCGTGATCCAGATAGATCTACGTCCCATCCCCTAGTCCCCAGTCATTGCTTAGGTCACCCTTAGTCAAAACAGGCAACCAAAGCCCGGCGCAGTTTTTACGGCGATTAAGTACGGACATGTACGTCAGGCGCCTTGCGTTAGTGCCTGGATATTGCAAGGTCTGAACTTGAGGTCAGATGTAGCTGTGACAGGGACTCCAAGCTTGGAGAGGTCCTCATTCTTCGGGAACCCTTTTATGAACTTCCACTCGGGATGTGTGAAGGCCAGACTCCATCGGGGGCGTTGCCTCTGGCCCACGCACGGGGAAAACGAATTGCAACGTGCCTGGACCTTCCGAGAACGTGGCCGCCTCTTCTGCTCGAGTTGCTCAGGACGTGTTGTTGCCTGAGCCGGCTTCCCTGTTCTTGCCCGCACACGAAGCAGGGCCGCTTTGGCCCGCAGAGCACAGGAGGGTTACCGGAGCCTTGGGGAGGGCCGTCTGGCCTCAGCCACATCGGGCGATACGGAGGGCAAGATGGAAGACTGAACTGTTTGCTTAACTTCTTGGCGAGACCAGTATCTGAGGCTCTGATCGCATCTTTTTCCAGGCCCCGACGTTTGTCTTATCGATATCTGTTTCTTCCTCCCTTCACAGCTACCTACATACGGTGGAATGTTTTCACCCCCTTCCCGCTGCCCACCACCGCCCCCCCCCACCCCGGCTGTCCCACATCCCGGATGGACCCCCTCTCCCCTCTCCCCTTCGCTCCCCACACACTCAGGCCTCTAAGGTAGGGCGGGTTCCTAGCAACCTGACACGTCCCACATGACAGCTAACTTGGTGAGGCTGAGCCCCGGGGTGGCAGGGTGCCTGGGGTGGGGAAGGCCTCGTCCCGGAGCCGTCCTCTGGCAGCGGGCAGGGTGAGAGCGACAGTGCACCTGCCCCTGGTCCCAGGGCTGGCGGCGATCGGGTTACTGCCCTTCTGCTGGCTGGAAGCTTCAGGTCTCGCTTTGAGTAAGGATGGGAGCTCATAAATATTAACCAGGAGCAATCTCCAAATGTTCTGCCTGCTGAGCCCCTGGCTCCTTCACACGGTCGGTGGCGGCCGACTCCACCCCCGTGTTCCACGCGCATCTCAAACAACAGGTCTAAATGCGAGCTTGTCAGCACTCAAAGTGCCTTCGAACCTGCATCCTCTAAAGCCCGGTGAGTAGGTGCATCTTCTGCCAAGTCACCAAGAGCCAGAAGCTCCCCTTCCCTCACCCCTCACCCGGTTAATCGCTCGGATCCTCTGGCTCCCGTCGCCTCTCTCTGCCTAGAGGCTTCTCGGCTGCAGGGTCCCTACTGTCACTGCGTCATTTCCTGCCCTTACCGTGTCTTGTTTTTTTTGTTTTTTTTTTTTTTTTTCTGTTTTAGAGAGAGAGGAAGTGGAGAAGAGGGGGAGAGGGAGACAGAAAGAGAGAGAGAGAGAGAGGGAGAGAGAATCCTAAGCAGGCTCCATGCTCCAAGCAGAGCTTCAGCTCAGGTCATGATGTCACAGCTCGTGGGTTCGAGCCCCGTGTCGGGCTCTGTGCTGACAGCTCAGAGCGCGGAGCCTGCTTCGGATTCTGGGTCTCCCTCTCTCTCTGCCTCTCCCCTGCTCACACACTCTCTCTCTCTCTCAAAAGTAGATACACATTAAAAAAAATTTTTTTTAAAGAGAGTCAGATGTTGAATCGACTGAACCACCCAGGTGCCCCCCCTCCCTTTAGAATCTGCCCACTCGCCTCAGAAGCCGTAAAATCACGGCAATTTCTAGGCCCCGCTTTTGATCGATTAAAATAATCGAGGGAAGGGCACAGTCTGGGGACCCGGGTTGTTTAAAAGGCTCACTGGGTCGTTCTAAGGCACAGCTAGGGCTGGACACTCTCGTCCAGTAGTGCACATCTGGCCCTGTCACTCGCTTCTATGCAGAACAGCTTTCCCGCACTCCTACCTGACTTGAAACAGGTTCCGCCCCGGGGCCCTTGCCCCATCCCCGTAGCCATTTTCTCACACCATATCGTCATTTCCTGGCTCCCGTCTTTGAACACTCTCTGCCCTCCACCTCCTGATTGCCGGCAAAACTCTCCTCTTTTGCTACCAAAAGCTAGTGGCTCTACAGGCCAAGGCTGTTGGAGCAAAAGAAAACAAATCATGCTCATATTTTATTGTTATTTCTATCTGGGCACCTCCCAGCAGGATGGGATTTTGGGAAACCCTAGGCCGGGAGGCAGGAGGCCTGGCTTCTGCCCCTGGATGTATAAACAGTTTCCTGTGTGATCTTGGGTAAGTTGTCATGTCTCACTCTGTTGGCCTCTCAGTCTCTCATCTATGAAGTGAGGGAAATGAATTAGACGTTCTCTTACAGACGAGTTACAAAAATCTTACGATGATCTCCTTCGTGGTGTTTCCCTCAGAGCTATTTGTGTTCCTGGAACCTCTTTCTTACCTTGAAGCAGTTATTTTGTTCTGTGATTGAGCTGCGTCCCGCTCAGATTTTATCCTAACTAGTCCTTTTTGTCTGCTTGCCATCACATTGAGTCTGGCACAAATCAGTTTAGGTTTGATAAGCGGATTAAAGACTCCATGGTGAAAGAGGGGGAGAGGAGAGGAGGGGGGAGAGGAGGGACTGAGGGAGGACCTGAGCCCCAAACCTCCAGGAGGTCCCAATGTGACAAGGACAGCAGGACATTTGAGATGTGCAGTTCCCCCACGCCCTTCAAAAGTACCACCGTCAAAATTATCCCCGGCCCTAAAAATAAAGAAATAGCTCTTCTGGGCTTTTCTACTCGTGGAGTACATGTGGGGACACCAGCTAGATCCTTCAGGCTTTCAGTTCTGCCTTCCTGCCCAACCCAACCCGGGCCACTTAGCTTCCAGATTGAGCAACCTGGACTTTCCAAATGGAGTCCTGAGGCAGCAGCAAGCTTTTGTACAAAATAGTATTCCAATGAGGACTTCGGTGTCACTGGATTAGAAACAGATGGTTCACGTTGCCGCTTAAATATACATGCTTGAAATCAGGAAGGAATATTTGACACAGGTTCATGCAGCCTTTCTCAATCCTTTAATGGTCGCAGTGCCAGTGTGCTGTGTTGAGTGGATTCCAAAGACCTCAAGCTATGCTCCTCGGCACTAAGTTTTCTTATCTGCGGGGATGAGATAAACCTCCCGTATCTCCATAGACTATTCTCTCTGGCCTTGGCGCTCCGCTTGGGATTACCTGGAAAGCTTTGAACGGCGAGCGGAGGCTTTGGCTCCTCCCCTAGAAATTCTGATGTGGTTGGTCTGAATGGCTCCCGAGCACTGTTTTGTTGAAAGCTCTCCAGGTGATTCTTAGGGCCAGCCAAGGGCCAGCATGTCTGTGATACGGGTCTCCGAGGAGCCTGGGTCCTTCGGCAAAGAACATTTTTCTTCCAATTCTTTTGATGAATCAGAAGGAAAAAAAAAATGGTACGTTTTGTGTCTACGAGGGCGAGGATTATAGGGGGGGAAAAATGATGTTTCAAGATGTCCAAAGAGAGAAAGATTGCCTGGGAAGGTAGTCAAGTTTCATCAGTTGGACCAAACATAGTCACAGAGAGGTCGTAAACGGGATTCTGGCGTCGACTGGAAAATAAATGTTATGGGTTGAATTGTAAACGCCCCCTCCCCGCCCCCACACCATTCCCGTGTTGAAATCCTAACACCGCGCATGTCAGTATGTGATTTTATTTGAAGACAGGTTTTTTTGGCAGATGTGATTAGGGAAGATGGGGTCATCAGGGTGAGCTCTAACCCAGTATGCCCGGTGTCTTGACGAAAAAGGGGAGATTGGGACAAAGAGGTAGGCATAGAGGGAGAACGTTATGTAAAGACGAAGAAAGAGAATGAGGTGATGCCTCTCTAAGCCAAAGACGGCCAGCGAACGTCTAGAAACCAGGAGGAAGGCACTCTGTTCGTCAAGATTCTGCGGCGAAACAGAACCCATGGGGCGCCTATGTGGGACGTGTACATGGGACACGCATGCCTATGCACGTGTACATCCATAAAGAGGTATGGGTGTGTATAAATACATACATGTATATACGTATGGATACAGATAAATATGTGCGTCTAAAAGGAGATTTATCGTGAGTAACTGGATCCTGCTGCCATGGAGACTGAGAAATCCCACAGTCGGTCGTCTTGCAAGTGGTATAATTCAGTCTGAGTCTGAAGGTCTGAGACCCGAGGGAGCCAAGGATGTAAATCCCAGTCTGAGGGCAAGAGAAAATGAAACGAGATGTCCCAGCTCAACCATGAGGCAAAAGAAAAAAAAAAAAAACATTAAAAAGAGGAGCATGGATTTCTGCTTCTTCCTCCTTTGGTTCTGTTCTGGCTCATGCACAGCAGGGTTGGAGGGCCACCTGAGTCCACTGATCGACATGCTAATCCCATCCTAAACACCACCCCCCCAACACACACACACACACACACACACAACCGGAAGTGATGTTTAATCCCAGCACCTCATGGCCCCGTCACGTTGACCCCTAATTAATCATCCCATGCATGGACTAGATTCTTCCTCTTTGCCCTCAGAGGAGGCCAATCCCTCGGACACCTTAATCTTGGATTCCCAGCCTCCAGAACGGTGAGGCAACGTTTCTGTTGGTTAAGCCCCGCACTCTGGGGTGGTTCGTTAGGGGCAACCCCACCAACTTTAACAACACGTCTGATGGTATGCGAGACTCCCTTGGCTCAGAGGCTCCCAGAGAAGACAACAAAAATGAGAAACAAATCAGCATCCTCTGAGCACCTATCGTGTACCCAGCTCTGGGAGGTGCTTTGGAAACTCTATCACATCTAAATACTCATAACAGGTTTTAATGACTGACGGGACCATCTCCAATTCCCGATGAGGAAACTTAAGTGAAGGTCACTTCACTCGAGACACCGTCGTAAACAAACACACACACACACAAACAAACAAAAAAGGAAAAAGAATACTTTTGGATCTGCCGAAGTGAGATCTGCAATTTCACGTATCTGGAAGTAAGTTAGTACGTACAAAATACGCCTGGCCTTTCAAAGTTAAGCCCTCACCCCTCACCCCCTCTTAGGTCTGCTCTATACACATCGATTGCATTGTTTTCCTTGTAGGAAGAGGGACAACATAAACATCTGTGAGTGCAATAATCTGAGCATCGGCCGGCGAGAAAATGAGCTCCACTCGGGATGGGGGAAGGTCTGGCGATGGGGGGTTTGTCCGCTCCGCCCGCCATGACAGAATACCACACACAGACTGGGGGGTTTAAGCTGAGCAATTTCTCTTCTCCCAGATCTGGAGGCTGGAAATCCAACACCAGCATGTCAGCATGGTGAGTTTCTCCCGAGACCTCTCTTCTGGGCTTGTAGATGATTTCCTTCCCCTCCCCTCATATTCTTTCTTCTGCACATGACCGCGTGTCCCAATCTCCTCTTCTTTTAATGATGGCAGCCATGTTGGATTAGGCCCCACTCATGTAACCTCTTTTTTGTTGTTGTTGTTGTTGTTGTGACTCACCTCTTTAAAGACCATGTCTCCAAAGACACTCACATCCCGGGTGAGGGCCCAACAAGTTGGAGAACACGATCCCACCCATCACCAGGGAGCCAGGGAGGGAAGCATTGGCACCGGGCCTTACAGGGCAACAGGACTTTGGAGGTGCCTGTAACACCAGAGGGAGGTCCTCGCCTGAATGATCCCGGCTCCGTGTCATTTGTTTTCTCGGCGGTCTGGCAGAAACCTACCCAGAGAGTGAAACAGAAAGAGCTTTGAAGTTTCCAGACTCTGGACCCTATCTCACTTTGGGGGGGGTTGTTTTCGTCGGCCGGACGTGGCAGCGGGTCCACTCTTGCTTCAAAGCTCCACCCCTTGATTGCAGGGCCGTCTGGGGTCACAGATGCCCACACAACATTTCCATCTCAGACAAGCCAACGGTCAAGGTAGAGCTGGCGGGTTCCCCCTGGAGGTGAGAATGCGAACGTGATCATGTCAGTGACGGTACTGGTATCACGTGATAGACGAGAACGTTTGCTTCACACGCAAAGACTAGTGCTGCGGGTGTCCCGTAAGACTGAGTCTCCCGCCTTTTCCCTCCAAGCCAGGTGGCTGGGCACACAGTGGTGACAGAACCGTGACCGAGGGAGCAGCAGCGGCCGAGGCCTTCCGGAGGGCTTTGGCAGACAGAGTCCAGCATCGGCAGGGTTTAGTATTAGCTAAAAGAATCCACTAGAATACGACAGTCGTTCAGTGAGCCGTGGGACAGCCTGGGGAGGCCGACCCACCTTGTGCCAGCCACCCTGCTGCCTTTGGATCCTGAACGGATTTTGCTGAGCTTTTTTTCCAGAACCACGAAGAGTCCGGAGAGCAAAGCAAAACAGCTCCTCAGACCCTCGCACCCAGTCTTGGGGAGCCAGAAACCAAAGCCTGCTAACCACAGCCGAGTGGACGGCTCGTCTATCCCGCCTGCCCCCCACCTCGGGGCCTCCGCCTTGACAGGATGCGGTGGCTGTTGTTTGACTTTCTGGCGCAAATGCAGCCAAGCACGTGGCCCAGGACAGCGCGGCCACGCCAGGTGGAGGCGCCAGGCCGCACCGCCAGCAGCGACGCTTGGGCTGTTTGGTTGGTTACACAAGACTGACTCTCATTTCTTTTGGCCTCTCTGGTTGCCCGGTGCAGCAGGGGGGGTACAAAGAGAGCTGTCATCGGGCACATCAGCGGAAGGCGAGCCAAGAATCACTGAGCAGATGTAACTATCTGCTTTGCGCGGGACAGTGGCTTGGACGCCTTCCTCGCGTTAGAATTACGGAACACTGGGGAGAGAGAGATCATCCACCGCCTTGTATTATGGCTGGAGAACGGGACTCAGAGAAGGGGGCTCTCCCCTCCGTCGTGCACACAGAGAACTTCAAACTGCGTTAGGGTGAGAATCACCCAAGGCTCTTGGGTCCCATCCAGCGACCTTCCCAGCTCCTTCAAGGCCTCCTGGTCCCTCTGCCTGCAATGCCTTTCTCCTGGGACTGTGATGTGCCCTAAAACCTCAGTTCGGTCTTTTTTTTTTTTTTCTTTCTTAAGGTTATTTATTTGTTTTTGAGAGAGAGAGAGCAAGACAGCACACGCGGGGGAGGGTCAGAGAGAGAGAGAGGAAGACACGGCATCCGAAGCAGCTCCAGGCTCTGAGCTGTCAGCGCTGAACCCGACGCGGGGCTCGAACCCACGAACCGTGAGATCGTGACCTGAGCTGAGGTGGGACACTTCACCTACTGACCCACCCAGGTGCCCCAAACCTCAGTTCAGCCTTTATCCCTGCTGGAAGACTTCCCTGATGCACAGCTATTGCTGTTGAATGATCGACCCATCCTCTGTGCTCTCAAGCACGAGTCTCGCTATCCTGCAACTGTGGCCCTGTATTCCCTCCAGGCTTCTGGAAGACAGCTCTTTGAGGGGAGGGGCCCCGGGCAGGACAGTGTGGTGCAGAACAGATGTTTGGTCATATGGGCTGAACTACATGACATAATCCTGGGGGCCCGGCATTAACTGGCCCACCTGCTGGAGAGTCGTTTTGGAGCTTTGGGCATGTTGTGGCCCACTAGGGTTTGTGAGGTTATCTTCCCTCTAAAGGGAAACAAATCTTGGGGCGCCTGGACGGCTCGGTCGGTTGAGCGTCCGACTTCGGCTCGGGTCCTGATCTTGCCGTTTGTGAGTTCGAGCCCCGCGTCGGGCTCTGTGCTGACAGCTCAGAGCCCGGAGCCTGCTTTGGATTCTGTGTGTGTCTGTCTCTCTCTCTCTCTCTCTGCCCCTCCCCTGCTCACGGTCTCTCTCTCTCTCAAAAATAAATGAAAAAACATTAAAAAATTAAAGAGAAATAAATCCTTCTTTAAATCCGAAGATAAATTAATCCAAAGTCTCAGGAATGGGCTTCACCTCAGAATCAGGTGACCATTTTCTGAGGAACATCGGTACGTTGGGTAGGGTTAGAGGATACACAACAATACCATGGAGTGTCCCAAGCAGGCTCCTCTAGAAGCCCTCAAAAGGTCCCTCAGATCTCCTGTGGTTTGTGTTGTGGTTGTTGTCTTTAAGGTATTAATGTCCCTTTCTAAAATCAAAATGTTCTCTGAGTTGAGAAATCCAAGGAGTTCGTGTGCTGGGTTGAATTAGTACCGTCCCTGACGGGGTATGAGGCTGGCGCGGGGGGGGGGGGGGTTCACTGAGTGGTGAGAAAAGGCCACTGAAATTGAGAGAGATAAAAGGGAGGTTGACACCATGTAATTCATCTGTCGTTGTTTTATTTTTATTTTTAGTGTTTTGTTGCCGTTAATGCATCCTTCACATTTGCGCCCGGGCTAGCGATTTCCGTGGAGGATAAGAGAATTTTCTAAATCAGCGATTTGCAAACTTGCCTGCCGGTTAGATTCATTTGTAGAGATTTCAGAAAAAATACTTAGGCCTCGACCCTGAAATAGGCACGTTGGGGTGAAACCCAGGCATCAGTATTGGCTAACATTTCTCTAGACCGATCTCAGGCGCAGGCCAAGAGGAGCACCATTGACGGGAAGCTCAGTTTCCTGATGATGGGGGACGCATCCACCTCTCTGGAGGAGCTGAGGATCATTTGTTTTCACTGTGGTCAGAACACTTAGCATGAGATTCCTCTTACATCTTGAAGGGCACAATACGGTACCGTTGACTGCGAACACAACATCGTACAACAGATCTTGGCTTTTACTCCTTCTTGCACAACGGACACTTTATGCTCTTTGAACTGTTCATTCCCCCCATCCAGCAGCTGGCAACCACCTTCCTCGTCTCTGCTCCAGTAATGTTTGACTGTATTCGATAGCTCGTAGAGCGGAATCGCACAGTATTTGTCCTTTGGGGACGGATTATTTAGCATTATGTCCTCCAGGTTGACCCACGTCGTTACATAGGGCAGAACTTCCTTCTTTTTGAAGGATGAATAATATCCCGTTGTGTGCCTATATCACATTTTTTTTTTTTATCCACTCGCTCACCAAGTTGTTCCCATCTCGTGACAGTTGTGAGTAGTGCCACAGAGAACATGAGAGGACAGGTATCTTTTTGAGGCCCCGATTTCAATTCCTTTGGATACATGCCCAGAAGAGGAATTGTTGGATCATATAGTAGTAGTTCTATTTTTACTTTTTTTTAAGAACCTCTATGTTGTTTTCTATTGAGTTCGTACCATCTTACGTTCCCACCGACAGTGAACAATGCCTCTACGTTCTTGTCACCTCTGTTATTGTTGCTTTAATAATAGCTGTCCTAACAAGTGTGAGTCTCACTGTGGTTTTGATTTGCATTTCCCTGATGATTGGTGACACTGGGCATCTTTTCAGACATCTTCTTGTAGCCTTTATGTGTCTTCTGAAATTAGACCCTTATCTTCCAGCACCCTTGAAAATCAACTCAAAATGTATTAAAGATTTAAAAACCAGGGGCACCTGAGTGGCTCAGTCGGTTAAGCGTCTAACTTTGGCTCAGGTTATGATCTCGTGGTTCATGGGTTCAAACCCCGTGTTGGGCTCTGTGCTGCCAGTTCAGTGCCTGGAGCCTGCTTCAGATTCTGTGTCTCCCTCTCTCTCTCTCTGCCCCTCCCTTCCCCATGCTCTGTCTCTCTTTCTCTCTCGAGAATAAAAAAAAAAAATTAAAAAATTGTTTTTAAACAGAAAGATTTAAACATAAAACCCGAAACGGTAATGCTCCTAGAATGAAATGGAGAACAGCTTCATGGCATTGGTCTAAGTATCACGGAACCAAAAGCACAAGCAACAGAAGAAAAAGAGGTAAGTGGGACTCCATGGGACTAAAGTCCTCTTCACAGTAAAGAGAAACAATCAAGTACGTGAACAAGCAACCTACAGAATGGAAGAATATATTTACAAATCACATATTAAATAAGGAGTGAAAATCCAAAGCGTATCAAGAATTTCTGCAACTCGGTAGCAATAATAATAATAATAATAATTACTTGATTTGAAAATGGACAAAGGATTGAGTGAACATTTCTCAAAAGAAGGATCGCTGAAACTTACCTTCAAAACATTGAATTGGCCTCTACATCTGTTCACCCATTGTGAGTACCTTGTTGAGAGGAGTTGGGTTGACAGAGCCTTTGGAATCTGTCCACCTCTGCCTGTCCACATCCTATCTGCCACAGTGCTTCTGGGCATCCATGTTCCTCTCGCTCATACTTGTTTGCCATGAAAACAGTGGACCCATCCATGGTACCACCCCCGGGCCATCCATGTCTGTATTTGAGCATAAGAACCAAAAACAGGGAGCTTGGGATGGGTATAGCCTCCCCTCAGTTCAAATCCTCTTACGTGTAGCATAAATAAGGCCATCAAGGGTAGGGACGATTCACTCGTCTTTGGGGAGAGTGTACGAGTGAGTCAAGAGAGCAGAGATTTTGGAAACAAATGTACCTGGCTTTTTCAAGTCACAAAACTAGCATTTCCTGCTCATGTACCTTGTCGATACCATCTAGAAATCTGAGCTTCAGTTTCCTTTTCTATAAAACGAGGGCAATAGCACCTGTCTCAAATGGCGGCGGGAAGAATTTCAATGAAATAGCACTTGCCATTTAGTAAGCCCTCTACAGAAGTTGGGTACTTTCCCTCACCTCTTTGCCTTGTCCACCGTGCCCACCAGAACATTCAGGAACATTATGGATCATGAAACAATGGGCTGCTTCAAGAATTGGTGAAATACATGTGTTGATTCCAAGTGTGCCATGATCTACAAAACATGAATTCCTTAGCCTTCCTTGTTGAATAATCAATGGATTTTAAAAGTCGTATGCTATGGAGATTCCATTAATCATTTATTGGGCGCATTCCTGTAAAATGGGGAATCACGTTAACGTGAACGCACAGCATGAAAACACCAGTTACCCTGATAACCAGACCCAGCGTCACTTGCTGAACAAACACGAAAATGGAGTCTGCCTATCAATCCAGCATTTGTTAGACCCAGTCCTGTCAGGAAATGCCCGTCCGCAGAGTGGGCCCTGCCTTTTCCTCCCCTGAGGCCCTTCGCAGCAGACTGCAAGTCTGGGGGTTAGCTAGAACAACCCCCCTTTATGGGACACCTCCCCAGTACCGGGCCCTGCACACGTCTTCACTCATCTGATATTAATCCTCCCCAGCTCCGCTCACCCTCTCCCAACAACGAAGAAACTGAGACTCAGAGGTTAGGTGATGCCCCCAACCACTTACTAAGTGTCAGAGCTGTTCTTAAACCCTTGTGTACCAGACGCCATCTTGTCTTCTCCGATGGCAGAGCTTCTGTCTGCTGTGTGTTGAGGATGGTGCACGTCGGGGCATGGGAGCGAGCCCCCCACCCTCCTTCCGCCGGACTCCTGGGACAGCATTGCTTGCTCCATCTTTGTATCGCCATGTAGGTGTCAAACCAGAGTCTGGGAACTCCTGTGTCCGTGACATGAACAGCTGAAGGACAATGAAGGTCATGGGCACAGCTAAGGCTGTGTAGCCGTCATGATATAAGCGACCGACAAGGATGACTTTTCTTCCTCAGGTACCTCTATTGGAGCAGCGGTCACCCTGTCTTCTCTACTGTCTGTCCATCCTGGGGAAGTTCCTCAACGAGAACTTCCGGTTCGTTAAATGGCCTTTTACAAAAGCTAGTTTAATGACCTTTTACAAAATGTCTGGGACTTAGAAGACTCCGTGCCATGCCGGCGAGCTAGAAATAAACAGCAAATACAGTAAAACCTTGGATTGCGAGTAACTTGCTCTGCAAGCGATCTACAAGACAAGCAAGCATTTCTAATAGATTTTAACTTGTTAAACAAGCGATGTCTTACAACGTGAGTGGCACGTGATGTCGAACGTCACATGGTCACAACCGAGCCAACGGTTCCTCTCTTTCTCTCTCTTTCTCTCTTGCTTCTGGATTGTGGGTGATCATCAATGCAATGTCACATTTCTGCAAAATCCTCAAAAGGACGCAGACGCTAGTGTCATTGGATAGTTTCCTTGTTAAAGTTGCACAAAAAGAAATGATTCCACTGAGCCAACAGATAGCAGTGATGCCATTAGTGATAGTGAAAGTCATCCTACACAATAACCCTCATCTCTCTCATCTCCCTCACACCAGCCACAAAGGTTTACAAAGGGGAGTGCAGGTTACTTTATTTGTCTTCATGTTTTGTATTTTCTTTATTATTTTGTGTTCTGTTACGGTATTGTAATCATTTTTCTATGAATGTTTTTGGGTTGGAGAGCGAATCATCTGAGTTTCCGTTATTTCTTATGGGGAAATTCGCTTTGATGTACAAGGGCATCCTTAGAGCGGCCTCATGCAGGGTTTAATGATCTTTTGTCACCCTCTTGAAATTCTTAGCAGTTTTTGAAGAAGGGCTGCACATTTGCCCTGGGCCTTGCAAAGCCCGCACTTGGCCCCGTGTCTTTTTCTTCAAAAAAGACTCATGATACCAGAGGGTTTTTTCAGCATTACATTATTTAGACAAAACATGTTGATGAACTAAGTGTGACTGAATCCGAAACACGTGTGAAAATGGACTCTGCTTGAGCTGAAAAAAAAAATGAGAAGAAAGAGGGATCTGTGTAAATACGTTTGAAGTTCCGCTAACCAACAAATCCTTGAAAAAACTCAACAACTTTGCTACAAAGAGGCTGTCTTGTTCTTCCTGCGTGTCTCTGGTCTCACATTCTGAATGTCTTGCCCAAATTATTTTCACCTATGGAGTGAGCATGTTTCCTGGACCCCAGCTGGACGTGTTTGCTTCAAAATAAATCGGGGCCTTCAACCTGTAGCTTTGTAAATATGTGAGTCCGGGGAGCATTACGAGCCAGTGCAGGTATTCCGTCCGGGACTGAGGGCTTGACCAGCCCGGCAGAGGCAACTGGAGGCCCCCTCCCTACAGAGGAAGTTTCTGGGAGTCTGGGCTCTGGATTTCTGGGTTTTATAGAAGAATGGAAATCTGCCTTGGTTTGATGTTTGTGCACCATTTTGTTCCAAGGGCTTGAAAACAACTGGTGAGTTGATTGGAGTCTGAGGTCCTGCTCTCAGACGAGTCAGGAACAGCTGGACTGATGGCCAAAGAGGGGCTGGCAAGTGTCCAGCGAGGGGCTTGTCCAACCCGTGGGGAGATGGTGGCTGAAAATTCCCAACTTTGGAATCCTTTCTACCATGAACCTCTGGCATGACGTTTGGCCTCAGATTTTGATTTCTTCTTTTTCTTAGGTCTGTCTGTAGCCCTGCCATTTGGGCGATCTGCAAGTCAAATTCCTGATGGTGAGGGGCTGTGCCTCTTCAAGAAAAGGAGAAAGAAATTCCTATTTATTGAGAGCTTAACTTATACTGAGGCACTCCACTTGTCCGTTAGCATTTATATCTTTCAGAAATCCCATGAGAGAAGCATTATTAGTATCATTTTATAAATAAATTAACTGAGCTCTAGAGATGTTAAATACTACTGTTTGTAAATTATGGATCAAGGGTTTGAACACTGTATTAACTGACTCTGAATACCTTGCTCTTTTTCTTTTTTCTTTTTTTTTTTAAGTTTATTCATTTTGAGAGAGAGAGAGAGAGACAGAGAGAGAGAGAGAGAGAGAATGAGCAGGGGAGGGGCAGAGAGAAAGGGAGGGAGAGAATCCCAATCAGGCTCCACACTGTTAGTGCAGAGTCAGATGAGGGCTCCAACCGTGAGATCATGACCTGAGCCAAAGTCAAGAGCCGGATGCTTAACCAACTGAGCCACCCAAGCACCCCCTTTCTCTGTTTCTTATACCACACACATCAGCCCTAGAGCCATGGAAGAAAGCTCTGTTTCAGGGTGACCCTGCAGGAAGTGATTTTCTTAAGGTGCTCTTTCTGCTCGGGGTCTGAGAGCCAGGACCTTTGTCATCCACTGGCCGCCCCACTGGACCATTTGGAATTAGAGGGAACCCATTTCAGGCAGAAGTGCTCAGAAAGAAGTAAATGGCACGCGATTGCAAGGTTATTGTTGGTGATGTCATTTGTTTTTGCAGAGAGCTGGATCGGTTTATTCTGGAGGTGATAATTGGGAAGGGCTGTCCCCGGGCCTCCAGGCGCCATAGGCAGCCAGGCTGAGCTCCTTAAATTGAGAATTTCACAAACAAAGCAGAATGAGAGACGTTTCACCTCCGAGCAGGCCGAAGGAGGTGACAGCGTTCATGAACGCGGAAGAGGAAAGACTGGGCTCTGTTTCTTCACGAAGCTCGTTTTCTTCTCCGGCGTCTCTGGAAGATGCGGGGAGCTGTGGCTTCTGCGGAGTGAACGGTCCCCAGCTCCCTCCCTCTCCTTCCTGACTCCCAGCCTTGGGATCTGGGGTGCAGGAAGATCAGGTTCGCGTCCTAATCCCTGGGAAACTTTACCTCAGCTCACCAGGTTCGTTCCAACCGGGAGGTGAGAGGAAACGAAGAGTTAGCTGAGCCAAGAGAGGCAATCACGCTGACACAGACCAGGACCAAGTTAGGTCACCCTGGGCTTTCTGCACCATTGCCGCCATTAACACCTGGAAAGCCTTTGATTCTCACATTAGCAAAACATGCCATAAAGCAAGGGCTCCCCCTTCTCCCACAGCCCCCCGGCCCCACGGGGAGAGGGAGGCGGTGGCCACAAAGGCGCCATTCAACAAGGGCCAGGCTTTCTGGTCGGGCCTCTGAGGGGAGACTTGAACTGAGTCTTCTGGAATGTGCAGGCTGTTCCCTGCACTGGACCCCGGTGACTGCTGACGACAGGTTCTTGAGATGGCCAAGCCAAGGGGGGCGGTGGGGCTGCGGGGGTCGAATCCCCTGGACTCAGAGCAAAGGAAATGGAGCCCTCGGGTGAGGCTCTTGGGAATTTTTACACCCACCGCGTGTCAGACCCCAGGCAAGATGGTGAGGATTGACGATCCCTAAGTTCAGCTTGTTCAGGAGACTACGAGCCACGGACAAGGGGCCGGGGGCGTTCACAGTAGAGGACTGAATACGAACTAGCTGTGCGTGGAAGGAGAGCCCTATATTCCCAATTGGAAAGTCCAAATCAGGGCTGCACGCGTGTGTGCGGGCACCCACACCCTCATACCCAGGCGCACAACCTGGGTACGAGCCGCTAAGTTGGCCGCGTACTTCATGAAATACTTACATTTCAGACGGGCTCTGCATTTGCACTTGGGTCACTTATACACCGTGCTAAATCATTCTGGTCTCCTCTCGTGATGCAAGTTGCTTCATAGTCTTTCCGGGGTTGCTCAGGGCCGGTTACCCCCTCATCGGTAGCCCACGGGCAGCTACCCCGCGACATCTTCAATTCCGTCTGCGGGAGAGGCAGCTCTTCTGGAAACCTTACACGATCTTGTCCCTGGAAACTCTCACGCCACAGTTTCCGTTCACTCGTCACGATCCGCCCAGCATAGATTTCTTGATTTTATTTTATTTTATTTTATTTTTTTTAAACATTTATTTATTTTTGAGACAGAGAGAGACAGAGCATGAACGGGGGAGGGTCCGAGAGAGGGAGACACAGAATCGGAAGCAGGCTCCAGGCTCCGAGCCGTCAGCCCAGAGCCCGACGCGGGGCTCGAACTCACTGACCGTGAGATCGTGACCTGAGCCGAAGTCGGCCTCTCAACCGACTGAGCCACCCAGGCGCCCCTATTTTATTTTATTTTTTTAAAGCCATCTTTTAAAGCCTCGTTTGTGACAACACGGCAGGAAGAGACTTCAGAGGTCATAGCTTATCTCCAGCCTGAAGGAATTATACCTCAGTAACATTTCTTTGCCCGCTTTGTTCAGAATTCCATGAGGTGACCCCTATGGGGATCCAACACCAACATTTATGGAGATGGCTTTGTGCTCCCGTCCCTTCTCCGAATACCACTTTGATGTGAAAAACAAAATATTGTGGGGACTCCCCTGTGATGGATTTGTATGGAATTGGATATAATACAACCCCCTCTTTTCCAAAGAGTGTTCTGGAAGCCACCTTGCCTTTTAGGTTGGCCTTTGTGGTAAATGAGTATAAATTAAAAGGTGTCAGGAAGGAAAGGGTGATTGGCCTTCTTCTAGGGGAGAGAGTAGGTCTAGAGTTAAGAAACCTTCCAAGGAAGAAGTCATGCCTGAGGGAGACTTGGAAGGACCAGAGGTGGGGACGCCGAGGAAATTCAGCAGGGAGAATCACTCACACAAGGATAGAAGCCTCGTGGCACTATGGGGGAACGTTAAGAACCATGAAAAAAATCTGAGGCTGTATCCTTTTTTGCAAAGCATACAAGTGAGCTGGCCCGTTTCGTGAATGCTGGCAGAAGAAATGTGACTCCCGGGGTCAGAGACGAGGGGCTTCATTGCTTGCAACACACAGGAAAGAGCAAGGGTTTGCTCTCTCCTCTAGTTCTCATGGGGGCCACGCAGGCGGCCCCGCAGTAGGTTTGCACCACGGATGCGGAACCCCAAGCTCAAGAAAAGAGCATGTTCTCTATTGGGCCGCAAGCAAATTTTGCAACTTGGGCCTAGGAGGGAGATGTTATCTTTATTTTACTCAATAGTAAGCCAACCTGTTCTCTGCTGTGCAGCGTGATACCATCTCCAAGGCCGTCGAAAAGTTCGATCGGAACAAAACTGAGTGCTTCTGCGTGCAACGCATGCGAAATGTGAGAACCCAGTGGGGAAGTGTCTCCCCACCGGAAAAACAAATAGACTTGCAGTGATTTGCTTGAGGTCACAAAGCCATTCAGATCTGCTCCCATCCCCAAAATGGGCACCCACACTGCACTCCCCAGGTCCACTGCTTCTGTGAGATCAGTGGCTTCCCCTAGACAGCATAGAAGCCTACAGGGCCACATGATGAGAGAAGAGCCCATGTGGTAGGCAGAATTCTAAGATGACCCCCAACGACCATTCCCTGTGTAACGTCCACCCCTTGAGTGCAGAAAGGGCCTGTGCATGTGAAGGTGTCGCTGCCTGTATTAGGTTACATTATATGGTGACTAGTGAAGAGAGTTTGAAGATGTAATTAAGGCCCCATTGTCTCTGAGGTAATCTAAAGAGGGATTATCCTGGGTGGGCCTGGCCTAATCAGGTGAGCCTTTACAAACCATTTAGAGGCGATTGCAAGCCCTCTGTTGTGGGTCTTGAAGAAGCAAACTGCCTTATGGTGGAAAGAGCCACGTAGCAGGAAATGGTGAGTGGCCTCTAGGAGCTGGATGCCTCAGTCCCTCGACCACAGGAACTGAATTCAGTCAACAACTAGTGACCTTGGGAGAGGATGTCAAGCCTCAGATGGGAGCCCAGCTCTGGTAGACACCTTGACTGCCTGGGCAGAAAATCTGGTTAGGCTGTAGCTGCACTTCTGACCCACAGAAACCACGAGGTAAGAAGTCTACACTGTAGGGGCGCCCGGGTGGCTCAGCCGGTTAAGCGTCTGACTCGATCTCGGCTCAGGTCATGAGCTCATGGCTCATGGGTTCAACCCCAAATCGGGCTCTGTGGTGACAGTGCAGAACCTGCTTTGGAACCTCTCTCTCCTTCTTTCTCTGCCCCTCCCTCGCTTGCCCTCTCTTTCCTCTCAAAATAAATAAACGTTAGAGAAGAAAAAAAAAGACTACGTTATCTTAAGCCACTAAATTTGTGGCAATGGTTACACAGCAGTTAAAACAGCCAGCAACTGACTTCTGTTGCCATGTGCTCTCATTTATGCTTCCAGAAGAGCAGAATGAAGACACATACGTTTCCTGAGCCCTACAAACATAGAGGAAGCTAACTGGGCACTGTGAGAATTAAAATGTCACGCTCTCTGCCGTCCCTGCCCTTCCTCCTCCTTTGGCCATTTTGGGAGAAGGGAACGTATTTGTGAAAAATGACCTCCTAAACCGGTTCATTCATTTATCTGTGGTTCGTTCAATAGACATGAACTGAACACTAAATATGTGCCCGGCAATGTGCTCATCCTTCTGGAAAACTCCTGACTCCATTCTCAGCATAATTCCTGCTTCTGTTTTCTCCTCTCCACCAGCAGAGCTAATTAGATTTCCCTACAAGCTTCAGCAGTTGTCCTACATGGCCGTTCAGACCATCACCTAAGGAGCCTGAAACGATACTCACACCCATTCCCCTAATTAACTCAGGGTACCCAGTGGCAGATCCCAGGCATCAGACTATTTTTTTAAAGCCTCCTATGTGACGTTGGTGTGGGGCTACAGCCGAGAATCACTGAGCTAAGTTATAGCCAGGAAAGAGTTAAGAGTTTACTGAACCAAGGCTAGTGGTTCAGTAAACCAGACTATTCCGTAGCCTTCCCCTCACAAGGAGAGAACGATCCCGATTTCAATTGATCGGGTCAAAAATCTTGCACAACTTTTCTTAGACCCTTCTCTATTGTAAGCCACACGTCCCATTTGCTCGCGAAACCACTATGCTACAGCTTCCACATGTATTTCAGAAATCACCCCAACCCCTCGACCCTGCCCGAGCTAATATCGGCTCTCACTCGGATTATTGCAACATGGCAAGACCGGTCTCTCTGCCCATGTTCTTTCATCCTACAGGTGATTCTCAGCAGAGTAGCTGTCACCCCCCACCCACTGCTCAGCAGTCTTCTACCTCACTTAGGGTCATTTCGGTTTCTGAAAAAGTTCTCCGTGCATCGGTTCCTGTTACTCGGCTGGTCCTGTCTCCTGCCACTCTTTTCCAGAAGTCCTGGCTTCCTTACTTTCAAACACACCAGGAGGTTCATGCTGTAGAGCCCTTGCTGTTGCCTCTGCTTGGAATCTTCCCCTTAGGATATTCACATCAATCACTCGGTCACCAATTATGGGTTATCACTCAGATGTCATCTCTCAAGATTCTCTCTGGACATCAAATTTAAAATGGCAACTTCTGCTATCAATGAGGTCCCTCTCTCTCTGCCTCCCTCACTGTGTATTTCTACCCAGTACTTAATCGTCCTCCGATGTACTGTATTTATTGGGCTGCTGATTTTGTTACTTCCTTCCCTCATTAAACTACACATGATATGAGGGTAGGGTTTATGTATTTACTTTCTTCTCATTGTTCACTGCTCTGCTGGCTCTGGAAATATGCTTGACACATAATAAATTCTCAATAAACATTTGTTGCCATCCTGCCTCCGTGTTCTCTTTAAATTCACTGAGTGTCCAAACTGTAGCTTAATCTGATGACCAAGTCACTGCTTCTGTTTTTTACTTTTCCTTCTTACTTCTTTGTTGTTGTTGTTGTCCAAGATTTCCACCACCTTGATGCTATTGTGACCAACCTGGTCAAAAAGCAAAGTGATCTTTGAGATGGAATAGACTTCGAAGCTGTATTCTTTGGTGAGGAATTTAATTTCCCTAGGCTTACATTTTGTTGCACGGAAAATAAGAACAGAATACTTCAAAAAGTAGGGCAATACTTTGGTCATTCCTTGCCACATTGCAGTTTGTAGCTGCAAAGGGTGGCTCAGTCGTTAAGCGTCCGGCTTCAGCTCAGGTCATGGTCTCGCGGTTCGTGAGTTCATGCCCCACATCAGGCTCTGTGCTGACGGCTCAGAGCCCGGAGCCTGCTTCGGATTCTGTGTCTCCCTCTCTCTCTGCTCCTCCCCCGCTCACACTCTTTCTCTCAAAAATAAACAAACATTACATAAATAAATAAATAAATAAACAAACATTTAAAAATTAAAAAAAAAAAAAAAACACCTTGGAATAAACCTACAGTGTCCATACGTCGGACATGGGAGTATGTTTAAGAACACCATGATACCTCTGTGTGACAGAGTCCTTTGCAGCTTTAAAAAATGTAAGACAGATATCTCTATGAACTGATAGTATTGAGTGATTTCTGGGATATATTATTAAATGGAAAAGAAGTATGCAAAATTATGTTATCGACTGTGTAAGCAAAAAGAGGAAATAAGAAAATACATAGAGATGTGTTCATTTTTTGCCAAACACACACATACGTATGCACACAATAAATCAGAAATTAATGACATTATTTGTCTTCTCGGGGGAAACGGAAAAAGAGTGGAAAGGATGGGGAGATGAGACTAGATAGAGAAAACAAGAGAAAGATGACACCTTGTGAGTATACTGTTTGTTAGGTTCTGACGTTTAGAATTATGATAATATTTCACACACTCAAAAATTAAATTAACCAGAATAACAGGGAAAAAAAAAAACCAAATGGAATGCAAACAGAGACAAATGACCCTAATATGCCAAGTGAATAGCCTAAGCACACTAAAGCAGAGGGGAGCAAAGAAACTCATTGCTTTTGAACATGGTATTTTGAGTATATTATAGCAGGCTAAGTCAGTAGGTCTATTTTTCAGTAATGGTGTTTTAGCAAGTGAAGTACGATATTATGTGTATGGTCGTATTAAGCCAATAAATAAATATATGGTGGATAAGGGGAACAGATTCTCATTGTCAGAGAAGGTAGTGAACATATAGAAATGGAGAAGACTAGAATGAACTCTGTAGTGTTGGTTTTGACTTGGAGGTAACAGTTTGAATTCTTGTTTTTTGAAATAGGTGATAGGCAGGTAGGTAGATAGATAATAGTTACAAATAGATTTTAAAAATGACGTAGATCGTGCACATGAGTATATGTGTCTAGTTCTGTTTGCAGGAGGGGACCTAGAGTTGACAACTGTATTGAATCCCAATAGCAATGCACACACTTAGCGCTGAAATATTGGTTTCTAAATAACCACTCTCCACTAAAAGAAATGAGGACTCCTTGGAGAAATAGTTGATTTAAGGGCTGGGTCAGCGTAAGTCCAAGATGAGCCTAGAATTTTTTGCTACACTAGAAGCGAGGGATTTAAAACAATGATGGGGACATATTAAAAGGACACAGGACACACGTAAATAATGGTAATAATGGGTAATAATTCACAGTATAAACTAAGGATTTCTGAGTATATACTAATATAAAAGTAAACCAGTAAATATGTAAAGGGCGGGGAGAGGAGAAGGGGAAGCTCTTTCATACTACCGACAATTTGGACCAGATAATGTTATGTTATCAGCAACTGGCCTGCGCATTGGCGGACTTTGGGAAGAATCTCTACCGATACCTTCGAGATGCCAGCAACACCACGGAAGTTACGACAATCAGATATGACCCCGGAGTTTGCCAACTGTCTCCCGGGGGATAAAATCACCTCACGTTGGGAACCAGTGCTCTAAAAACGTACAATATCATTAACAGCCTTCTTCAAAAGTGTTTTTGAAGAGCGAAATACAGGAAGTACTCATTCGGAAGATGGTCTATTATTAAATTATGATGAATTTATACAGCGGACTACCACAAAATATTTCTCTAACTGCCAAATTCCTGAACAATATAGGAACTCACACTACTTCCTATGTCATTTGGGAAATTTAACATTTTTACTTGTTTGTATATTTGTCAATTTCGGGGTCTTTTTTAAAAAAATCCATGATCAGAGATCGGTATGCTTATAACTTGCCACTATGTGTCTTAATCATAGAATTTTTTTCTTGCATCTCTATTGTTACTTGCATTCAATTTAACTTCTGTTTCGACAATACTTATGTATCTGTGCCTTCCTGTATTTAATAGATATGAGGCGTGGTCATTAATTCCTTTGTTTTCTGACTTCTGCATTTTTGAGGGTTTACTTTTGATTCAATGTCTTGGTCAAGACCTTGGCTCAAGGTCTTCTGGAGGTGAATGCGAGAGGCAGTAATGGGTCTTAAGCATCTGAGAAAGTCTTTTCTTTGCCTTCACAAGTGATTGTTTGGCAGGTTACAAATTCGGTAGACAATCTCTTATCTTTTGAAGTCAGTGACATAACAAAGAACTCTGAGGTTCGTCTGATTGTGTTCCTTTACAAGTAGCCTTCCTCCCAATCTTCTCTTACTTAAACGCCCAAGGATATTTTTTCTTCTTTTTTTTTTTTCCTTTTAGTTTTAAACTCGCACAAGATCATAGTTTTCTTTTCATTCACGTTTTTTGGAACGTGGTATACTTTTGTTCTGTGCTCACCGTACATTTATTTATTTGTATTTGACTAAGGCAAATCTGTTACTCGTAAATGACCACTTCTGTACCACCAGCACAGGAGAGGATTTTCAAAAGTGTTCCGATGTGTGCCTCCCACCTGCAATACCCATTCTCTCTCCTGTAATTTTAATGATTTTTCCTTGTCCTCTAGAGACGCAGGTCTCTCGTTAATAGGCCTCTACACCAGAAGTTAGCCAATTTTCTCTGTAAAGGACCCGACAGTCAATATTGGGGGCTTTGCAGGCTATCGGATCTCTGCGCAAGTTCTCTGCTTCGGTATCAAGAAAGCAGCCAGGGACCATTATGTAAATGATGGGGGAGGGGCGCCAGTGTGCCAATAAAACTTTACGCAGGACATCAAAATTAGCGCTTCAAATGTTTTTATGTGTCACAAAATTTTATTCCTCTTGGATTTTCCTTTCTTAGCCATTTAAAAGTGTAACAAGCATTCTTAGCTCAAGGACAATACGAAACCAGGGATGGGCCAGATTTAGCCCATTATTTGCTGACTCCTGTATTAGATCGTTGGTTCTACGAGTATTGGTTCCACTTTTAACTACCTCCAACATAGATTTTCATTTTCGCGGTTGCATTTTTGGTTTAACTCTATTTCCCTCTCCTGATTCTCCCAGCCCCTTTAAAACTTTATCTGTCACTGGAACAACCCACATTCCATCCACTTCACACACTGATATTTTCCTTTATGCCCCGAACACAAAGCAGACACTTCCTGATTTTTTTTTCCGCCATTTGTATTGAATTATTTTCATAAATGTGTTTTTGCTCTGGATCTTTATGGGTGTGTCTTACCTTTTTACACGTCAGGATCTTTTCGTAGCGCGCATGATGTTTTCCGTTGCTGTCTTTAGTTCTTCCTATATGAGGTGAGATCTGTATGTGTCTGCAGTTTGCCAACAGGCATGAGTGTATATTGGCTTTGATCATTTTTATTGTCCACCTGGGTGCTGCCTTGATATCCCCTGCACATCTTAAACTGTGTTGTAAGCACTGTTTCTGGCCACATGTTAAGTATCTGGTAGGCCTTTATCTTGTGTTGCTTTGCTGTAAGGTGAGATGCTTTTCCCTGATCCCTTCAATATGGCCTTCTGACTACCCTCCCATCCTACCTTTGGTGTGTTTGAAAGGCTCTGCATTTTTTGGCTGGTTTTGTAAGCCTCAAAACACGCTACTCATAGTACGGTGCTTCTAAATCTCTGCTAACCCTCATGGATTTGCTGCTGACAATGTCCTACCATTGATGTCCTTTCCAAAGCTGGACTTACTGAGATCAGAGGTGCTGAGTATCCGTGGGAAATGGGTGAGAGGGAAGGAAACAGACTTAGTCTCACCTGGTGGAGGAGGGTGATGTGCGATGGGCCCGTACACCCATTTTGTTCACCACGTAGCTGAGAGGCATTGGGGGGGGGGGGTCTCCAGTTGAATTGGCCGCATCCTCCAGTCTCTCTTCTTTCTGGTTCAAGGGTCAAGGGGGGAGTCGTTCACCGATCCTTTTCCCAGTAAACTTATTCCTGCAAACGTTAAGAACCATTTCTTCCAAGACTAGTGTGCCATTTATCAGAATCCTCATTTCTAATTCTATTGCATCTTTTTCTATTAAAAACGTGTTTATATGGGGTGCCTGGGTGGCTCAGTTGGTTAAGCATTGGACTTTAGCTCAGGTCATGATCTCATGGTTCACGTGTTGCAGTCCTGCATCAGATGAGCTGGAGCCCACCCCCCATCGGGTGAGTTAGAGCCCTGCATCCGTTGAGCACAAGCCCTGATTTGGGTGAGCTCCAGCCCAGCTTTGGGCTCCACACTCTTTCCCCACCCCCTCTCTTTTTCTCTTCCCCTTGATCACTCGTGCCCTCTCTCTCAAAAGCAAAATGAAACAAAACAAAACAAAACAAAATAAAATATGTTTATATGAATGGATCTGAGAACAGTAAATGACTTGCCTAAGATCTTGTGACAAAGAAGGACTGGAAACAAGATTTAAGCCTGTTTCTACCTAACTGTGAAAGCGTGCTCTTACACCATATATATCCTACCTCCAAAGGTTAGACTGTCAAGATGTTATTACCTGACCAAAAAATAATAATAATAATAATAACACAAAAATGCATAGTATGATATTGTAAAAAAATGTTAAGTAATTCATCAATGGAATAGAGGATCAATTGTACACGATGTGTTTCATGGGGGGTTTGTCTGACCCCATCTATGACTCCTCAGTAGACATCGGCATGAAGACACAACTCAGGAAAGAAGCCTATGTTATCACATTTCCACGTTCTCTAGCTATTTGATTTAGAAGTCTGAGGCAGTTTGGGGAACGCTGGCACCCATGATGCATATTGTAATCCATAAATTAATGAGTGATTAAAATCTTACTAAGGCAAGCACATAGCCACCAATCTGAATGATGCACGATTATTGCCAGCCATAGCCAGCAGATGTATAGGAATAATTGGCTTTTAATCCTCATTAGTCAGTTTTATTACAAATAATGCATTTGCATGATGTTTGTAAATTTATGCTCCAGTGGGAAAACATGGTGACAGCACAGTACATAAACAAGCAGAGTGATTACGAAAAGCGCATCCAAATTTATTAATGTGCCCAAAGTTCCATTTATTTATATGTTTATTTGTTTTTAACCTTGCCTCATTCCAAAGCAAAATAATGTAAGGCAATCTGAAGAAACACAGCCATTATAAGAATTTGGCAATGAAGGCATGATGGAGAAAAGAAAAAGGGAAGTCAGAAAATACAATGACTCAGCGGCAGTTAGTATGCAAGCTGAATGTCATTATGTTCTGTGCACGTGATAAAAATGTAATGCAAAGCGACCTCTGCATGTATTAGCATTCAAAGCAAAAGACTGAAAACTGGTTAGTGTAAGATTCATTGTGTTCACAGGGAAAATGTAAAGACAACCGCCAAAAAGGTTTTTCTCCAGGGAAATATAACATTCCTTGGTAAAACGGCCAGGGGGAAATCTACCTTATACTCGTTCATAAGGGTGACATGAACATAAAAGCAAACTAATCTCCAAACGTTTTTCTAAAGCAAATACAGTAGAGGCCTTTGTGATAAGGCTCCAGCTCTTGGGCTGATAACCTTCTGCCAAATCGCACTTTAATAAAAATTAGACCCTTGAAGATGAGAATCCACCTCTCTCTCATATCCCTTTCCCTGCCCTATTCAGGCACGCTTCCTGGTCCATCATCCTCCACCCTATCTCTATTAGAGTTTCATTTGGATAAAATTTAGTGTTCTACCTTACGATTCTAAAAGCCACTCAAAATCAGGAAATACGCTACACTTTAATGACTTTCCTTCGACTGCTTTGTTTTCCCTAACCTTGCCTTACTCCTGTCTCTTCTATTAATCATTACTAATTCAATCCCCAAACCCTCCCCAGAAATAAAATCTCCTTGTAATATAGTTGGGCACATCCAATAATACAAAAACCTCATCTACTTGAAGACATTGCTCCCAGAGGCTCTGTCTGGATTGGCATCTGACTGAACCTGTTTTCTGGCTGTCACCTTGGGATCTCCTGCCCCTCCCACCCTAGAGATCCCCTTGGGCTCTCTTGTATAGAATCCTTAATTTAATGAAGTATCTTTTTGGGGAGTGTCTTCTCCTTTGGCAAAATACCTCTGCAAGTCGATATCTAGAAAAAAGTATATGCAGATAGTGTTTTGAGGCTGTAAACGTGTCAAAATAACTTCTTATAATCATGCAGCATCAATGGTACGGATCGTAGGCAATGCTGGAAACCATTCTCCTGAAATTGTCGAGGACGCGCCATTTCTGCTTCGATCTCATTGTTCCTGGACCCATGTTTTCTTCCTGTTGGGAACACAGCATCAGAGGGAGACTGTGCTTTGGTGCATATACTGCTTCCTGGAGATGGTAACCTATCTTCCACCAGTCTCTGAGCTGGTTCTCCGGCTGTGGTTTCACTCTTTGTGACCATCCTCTTTGAAGCCAGAAGCTTCTGGGCGGTGTGACTACAGTATAGTGCCATTCCTTCAGCAGACCCAGCGGGTCACTAAGTGGCAGCCGACCAAGTGAGCCTTTCCCAGACTTCAAGGGCCAGCAATTCATTCTAAGAGAAATTGACAGATATTCCAGCTATAGATTATAATTTCCTGCCTACAAGGTCCTGGCCAGCACCGCTGTGTGAAGGTGTATGGAGGGTTGAATCCACTGACAAGGGATGTTACATAAACGTGCAAAAACCCAGTGGACCCACCAATGACCAGCGCTGATGACAGCGTGGTCAATGGCATCACTATATCACTACACGCTCTTCCCAAAGTCGTGCGCATTGGGAGCGGGGGGAGGACTTTTCCTCACTAATCTTTCAAGGTTGCCTCCAAATGAGACTATTATTTCTGACTTGGGCTCATATTCGGAGCCAACTCATCTGTGACATAAGTCTTCTATGAAGGACACTTCCTCCTTCATCAGCGGGCACAGGGATCTCCCCACATGGCCACTGGCGTGTGCTGATGGAGGGTCCTGGGACATCAGCGGTGGAAGACGTGGGTGTCAGGGGTACCTGCTCATGAAACTCACTGTGCTTCCTGAGATGCCACTTCCTTCTTATGACGTATCGTAGTTGGCCACGTTGGCAATTTTATGGCATGGGGTGTTCTGACAAAATCCAGCTCACTGCAGACAGTTCGGTGTACAGGCTAACAAAGAATCCCCTGGATAGGTGCTCTATTTTTTTTTTTTTTTAACCAGGATGAATAACAAGCCAGAAGTCGTTTTTCAAAAGGTGTTGATTTTCCCACTGTGTGTACGTTGCATGGGTCTACTGATAGTTTCACTCCAGAATCTCAAAGTTTGCTCTGGGATTCTTTTCTCTGGGCTGGTCTTTGGCTCCCCAGGTCATCTTTTCCCAGCACCGGATATGTTTAATATCTTAAGGTCTACTGGTCATGTGGCCCAAATGGAGATGCTACTTGCTACAGAGCCCTTTCCTATTCTGACCTTACTCAAAGCTGGCAGCATCTCATGTTACCTGTTACACAGGCCAGAGTAGTGTTCCTGGGTGGGGGTTCTCTCCAGAGTGTGAAGAGGCCTAGCTACCAGGTGGTATGCTTCTTTTTTTGTGTGAGAAGAAGCATATTATGGAATAATTTGTCTTTTAATTTGGATGGTGCAGTAGGTTGAATGATGACCCCCAGGAGATACACCTACTTCCTAATTCCCGTAATTTGTGAATTTCATCGTTTTGAAGAAAGGATCCTTGCAGGTGTAATGAAGTTAAGGATCTAGAGATGAACAGATCACCCTCGATTATTTGGGCGTGCCCTGTATCCAATGACAAGTGTACTCACAAGAGACGTGAGGGAGATTTTGCAGACACAGGAGATGGAGACAATGTGACCATGGAGGCAGAGACTGATGTGATGAAGTCACAACCCAAGGAATGCCTGGAGCCAGAAGCAGGATCAGGCAAGAAATGAAATTGTCCCTAGAGCCCTTGGAAGAAGTATGGCCATGTCCACCCTGTAACTTTGGACTTCTGGACTCCAGACCTGAGAAAATAAATTTCTGCTGTTGTAAGTTTCCCATTTTATGGTAATTTCCTACAACAGCTTTGCAAAACCAATACATATGGAATCCTAGTTTGTTCCTAAATCAAAATATTTTACTCATGGGTATCCCATGACTCTTTGTAGGGTTTATCTCCCCTCTCAGTTGTATATGTGTTTTATTGAGGCTCAACAAGGTAGCCATTTTTGCCCATCTGGTCTGATAAGTGTGTTTTATCAATGTTGTGGGTCAAAGGGATGTTCTATGGGATGTCAGATAGTCCAGGATCTCTTCAGACTATATACAAGGTTGGGGAGGGAAGGAACTAATATCATCATAGGGGACACGTATGAACCTATGGTTTTATCTATTCAATGCAATACAAACTATGTTTGATCTTCTTTTCTGATGGGAATAGAAAAGAAAAACAATAATCAATGGCCACATACCGTTATGTTTTTAAATATTTTAACATTTATTTATTTTTGAGAGAGACAGAGCATGAGTGGGGTGGGGTAGAGAGAGAGGGAGGCACAGAACCTGAAGCAGGCTCCAGGCTCTGAGCTGTCAGCACAGAACCTGACGTGGGGCTCGAACTCACAAGCTATGAGATCATGACCTGAGCCAAAGTCGGACACTTAACCAACGGAGCCACCTAGGCAGCCCCACATGCCATTATTGAGACCATGTTAATCCGCAATATCAAAGATACCTAATTTGTAACAAAGTCTGCAATGGTACTTAGGGTGACTACTTGGTGAAGTTTATGGTGGTACATTATCTTCCTCTCAGAATCATCTGATTTCCTCAGGAGACTGATGAATTAATTGGGGATTTGATAGGGACCACTCCCTGCACATCATTTAGATACTAGAGAATGAAATTATTATTTTGCAAAAACCCCTGGGCCATGATACTGTTTTTTTACTTACTATCTGGGCTTGGTGGAAGGATCAGTTTCAGAAGGGTATGGGACAAGGAGTAGACTGTGGACCAATAGTTGGTTGGACATTGGACAGGATTCGGTCTACTTACTTGACCCCACTACAACATGGGGACCATGATGACATTTTGGGGCTCCAGCATCAGTGTCAATTTGGATTCTCCTATTCCCTGGTGTAAAGTTACTGGAATAAGTGTCTACTGATCCCTTTGGGGAAAGTCATTATCCGGATTCCTATACAATTCACTATAGCATTGCAAAATCTTTCTTTCTGTTGTCTCCTTTTTTTGATGGGTCCTCAGTTCTAAAACTGGCTCAGGTCCAGATATGTCTACACACACACACACACACACACACACACATCGAGTGGAGCCAACTGTTTTCAAGCTCTAGGTCATTCATCCTCGATTTCTTTGGATGAGACAAGTTGAATATTCCACTTATTGGCTTTCCATCTGTTCTGACTCTAAGGACACTGTGTTCTATTGATTATCTCTATAATTCTCTGTGGGTAAGTTCTTCTTGCCTGCAACTTCAATCCTGCCACGTTTTAAAACAATTGTGTTTATCTGTATTTTAACAACTAACTACTACCACCTGGCCTCATCGGGGATCCTATCATCCTCATTGCCATGAGTGAGTCTATTTCTAGAATGTCCTCTCCCACTGTTAACCCTGCCTACAAAGGGGAGCCACGAATGAGCTTCTTGCTGATGTTGGTGTTGATGTTTCTTCTGGAATTTCTCATGGAATATAACCATAATGTGACCTTTTCATACATTGTATATCTACTTCAGCATGCCTATTTCTTGAGCCTTTTAACCTCATCAGATAAAGAAATTCTGGCATTTAGACCTCACTTATCTTGGGTATTAGGAACCAGGAACCAGTTTGCATGATTATAAGAACCAGTTTTCACCATCAACTGGGGTTTTGCTAATTGTCATATCCTGTAAGTTGAGAGTGTGGTCCTAAGTCACTAAAGCCATCCTTAGCCACTCCTATGCCCCAGCGTCCTTGATCAAGCACCTTCACAATCCAATCCTCCCACCAGTTACCTGGCCCCAGCTGGTCCATGTTATCAGGTCTTGCAACTTCTTTGGAACGTGATCCCTTTCCTCCCTTACCAGGCTCAGTATATACCTGGTTAGATTATGCTGCCACTTACCTTAGTTACTGGCCTAATGGCCAGGAAGAAAGATGGGGCCAGATCATGAGGGGGTACCTGCGGTCTTTCAGGGGAGAGACCTCTGGATGGGTTAACAGAGAGGGGAAGGTCGTTTCTGCAGGCTCAGAGATTTGGGGGAATCTGAGAATGTATAATTTTTAGGGGCAGCAACCCACATGTCTCCAGTTCCATGTACCTCCGTCCCACTCATTCTAATAAGACCCTTCACCTAGGCATCAACAGGCCGTGGTTATGAGTGTACTGTTCTTTGTAGCTCAGCTACCCTGATGATTCAGTTATGGGCGACTCCCAGCTTTCTCTGCCATTCTGCTGTAGGACATTAGAGTCTTCTTATACACCACCACGGACACTGTGGCTTCCACCCTTGGCCTCTTAATCAGTCTTAACTTTGTTGTTATGTTTTCCCAGATCTTACACAAAATTTAAGGATAGTAATATAATCTCACCACCCTTATATCCTTTATTTTCTCATCCCTTTCAGATGCCTGATGAACTACACCCGCAAGCTCATTTCCTTCTGTTGGTATAGCACCCCAACTCACCACCAGGGAAAGTTTTAGCAAGTTGGTACCATCTGGTGCCAGGACTACATGGGCACAAGCAACCACAAGCGACTGCATCCTAATCACCAGCTGGGTGGTGAGTAACACAGCTACCCAATCCCAACTTAGTCCTGCTTACTCAATCAGCTGTTTGAATTCACCAGGGTACAGACACCAAAATAAAGTTTGGTGTTCAAGAGGTTTGTTAGAGTATGCCCGTGATCAATCTCCCCGGAAGGAAAGCGTAGAAAGTGGGATTGGAGAAGAGGAAAATTTGAGCTAGCATTCAGGCACAGTCTCAGTCAATCCCACGGAGAGCTTTGCAACTACAATGGTCCGTCAAAGTTGTCCTGCATCGGGCTGTAATGGTTGGGTGTTTGTGCCTCTGCCTTGATCAACCATTAGATGTGAGTCACTCTTGAAAGAGCGTGACCTTGGGCAAGGCGGCTATCTGTTGCTGAGGTAATCCTTGAAATAGATAGCAACTGAAGCTAATCTTCCAACAGTTCTACCAACAGCTGGGGAACCAAGTCTTTTCTTCATAGGGGATACGAGTGCCACGTCTCTGTGGCTATCACTCCTTGACTCTACCTAAGGAAGATGTGGACAGGAAATTAGGATTCCTTCTATCTTCTGCAGGACTAGTTTTATCCCTGCTATTGAAACACAGACTTATAATTTTATTCTGAGTTGAGATTCCCCCAAGCTTTTAATAAATCCCAGAATAATTATCAAAAATAATTATCCATAGGTATAAATAGGGAATATGGAAGCGAAACCAATATTCTAAACCTAATTCTTTAGAACACGGAAGAATGGCTTCAAAATGATCCAGTCAATAGAAACTGATTGCCTATGAAGTGTTAAATACTATGCCAGGTGGCAATGATTCCAAGATACATGCATCAAATCCAGCAGGGGACATTACTGTGCTACAATTAAATAGTATCTCAATTACAGTGGAAGCCCAGAAAAGAAGGCACCCAAGGAAAGCTTCACAAAGGAAAGGACCTCTCAGTACAGACATCCTACACATAGCACACATTCAATGGATGTTTGTTGAAAAAATGATGTGGGTTATTTTTTTAAGTTTATTTATTTATTTTGAGAGAGAGAGAGAGAGCGCGAGCACGAGTAGGGGAGGGTCACAGAGAGAGGGAGAGAGAGTATTTCAAGCAGGCTCCGCACTGTCAGCGCAAAGCCCAAAACGGGGCTTCATCTCATGAATGTGGGATCCTGACCTGAGCCAAAACCAAGTGTCAGACGCTTAACCGACTGAGCCACTCAGCGGCCCGTGTATGGGTTTTTAATATGAAACAGAAGTTAAGGCGGATGGAAGAATTCCAAGTTGACTTTGAAGGTCTTCAAATGCTTTTCCTGTGTAGAAAGTCATAGATAGTCCACTGTTAGTATTTAGTAGATGTGGCTACAAACAAATGGTTTGTCACATTGCCTTGCAGTTTCTTACAATGAGTATTGACAATCGTCTATGGAGAGTAACAGAGGGCACGGACCTCTTGAAGTTATTTAGGCTGGCAGGTGAGCCACGTGTTAGTGGTTCGTAACTGGTCTTCCTGTAGAAGTGAGAAGAATAAATGGGTTACGGCAAGAGTGTGTGCCCCTCCCAACAACCAAGTGAGGCAGTATCGTGGTTTCTCACCGTGTAGATGAGAACCCTGATCACGGGGCCCTTCGATGACCAGCAGAGGTAGGATTTGAACTCAGTCTTGGTTGTCTCCCAAACCCACTTGTTTCACTGGTGCACCACGCATGTGACAAAGGTGACATCACTTCAACTAGCTAAATTCATTTCTTTCATTATAGTTAGGCAGCAGTAACTCCATTTTTTTATATCCACCTTTTTTATATAACATTATAAGATATTTAGGACGCGAAGAAACTCTCTGAACGGTGCAATAATTTGTCGTGATGGGCTATGAGGTCTGAGCCGTCCCAGAGCCACTGACAGCACGGTGCTCCAAGGAGGATTCCACACGAGCCAACCACAAGTGTGCGCACACACAATGAGGCAACACATGACGGTGCATTTCAGCGCTGTGTCAAAATACACTGGTTTATTGATTTGTTAGTCTCCGAGCCCAAATTAGCTCCCGCTGGTAAGCAAGGTCACGGGTTCTGTAGCCCTCGTCGCATCCCCTGGGAGAGTGTTTTCCGGATACTTCTGTCACCTGAAACCAGATCTGGTCCCAATAACCCTCTTATTGTCTGTCTCTGGGCTATGGAAAGAGTGCCAGCAGGAGGGACAGTAGGGCTGCCTGTGTCCCCTATGAGTTTGTCATGGGGCCTCATGTCCACAGCTCTGAAAGCCTTCACCCTAACTGGCCGGTTATCTGGACAGAAATTTGCAAAAATTCTCAGCGGAGACCCCTGAGCCATTGCTCAGGGTAAAAGCATCCCGTGGTTTAAGCCTAGAAGGACTTTATTATTGTCATTATTATTTTAAGGGATTACCAAAGACTGGCTCAGCGTATGCCTTTTGCTGTAAATCTATCAGTTCCCTGTGCCCTAGTTCTTTAAATTCAGCTAAAAGTGTTGTTTATCACCTGCTATTGGCAGCCAGCCACCAGCAGATCTGACTGTTGGAGGAAAAGATCCCCTTGTGGAAGTAAGGTGAAATCCTTGTTCTGCCTTTGGATCCCAGCACTTCTGCTTTCTAGCTCCCCAAATGCCTTTATATGCCTCTTCTGCCCTCTCTTACGTGGGGGAGGAGCCTAGCTCTACCCAACGTGCCAGGAGAGCTGGGGTGTGGCATTTCTCAACCCCCATCACTCTACATATTGGAGGGTACCAGGAGACTGGAAAAGAGAGCTGGGAAATTCTCCGAGGAAGAGAGGAGACGGATTGAGCATGAAGGAATGGAGGGGGGCAGTTTCTGCCAAACCTGGGTCCTCTTCTGGCTGCTGCTATGTCCCGGCGGTGTTTGATGTGTAACATGACCTGATTCGCTTTCCTTCTGAACCTGCTTCTGATCCCCGACAAGAAATAACAATCTGAACTCTCGTGATCATGATGAAAGTTAAGAGAAATAATATACGTAAGGTGTCAACCATATAGCCTGGCATGTAAGAGGGGTTCAACCACGGAGGTCTCCCTTTTCTTCACTATATATGGATTTTAGAATTTACCAGCTTTTATAGACATCTGTCTTTAAGACTTTAAAATCCTGGGGAAGAAATTAGAGATCTGTGTCTGTAGGCTTATTTAGCAGATGAGGAAAATCGAGGCCCAGAAAATTGATCAAAGCCCTGTAATTGACAGGCATACCACCCCCGCCCCACCCCCGACTCCCAGGTTCCATCTCAAAGCTTTGTCGGATGAGGAGCGAAGATTTCCTCTTCCTTCAAGAATTTCAGATGGGGCAAATCTCCTCCACGAGCTTTAAAATGTCGATTCATTTTGAATTGCTACTTTTCAGAACCCTTTACTCTGGAGAGATGAGAAACTCCTTGTTGCATGATGTCATCATATTTGGAGCCTCTCCCACAACCCGTAAGTTTCAACATCATCTACTCTGTACCCTCCCACTCCCCTCTACTGAGAAGCCAAGCCAAACATGGTTTATTGCATCAAAATCAGCCTACATTAAGCGATTGACAAATCTACTTCCCATTCATTCCACTCATTCATGTCCGGTTTGAGAAAAACATCGTATGTAGAACGCTCTCCATAAAAACTAATTTGGGAAAATCAGTATTAAAAACAAACAACCAAGCAGTTATTTGTTGTTCCAGTTACTTGCTAGGTGCTGGGGGCGTAAAAAGTGACACCCTGACCCTCACAAGGCTGCGATCCTCCAGAAGCTGAGACCCTCACAAAGTTGTCCGTGCTCTTGCTTGGAGGGAGGGAGAGGGGCCGCTTTAAGACCAGGACCCAGGGAGGGAGGAGGGAAGCTTTTTGCGCACAACTGTGTCTCGCGGAGTTCTTGAGCGGCAACCTCGTCGTGCCTAAGGAGGAGGTGCGGGGTTGAGGGTGGGGATCACGCTGAGAATCGTGTCTGAGGTGTAGCATGCAAGGAATCAGGGGCCAGAGGTTAAAGAAAGACTGAAGGAAATTCTGCCTTGAAATAAAAGAGATTGTCACGTTAAAATGGTTAGAATATTATGCTTTCCCTTTGGGCAATGTCACGTAACGCTTGAGAAATGTTTAATTAATATTTCCCTAAAAAATGGAGTAAGACTAAAACTGGTTCATTGGAACCCACCACGTGTGCATTTTGGAGAAATCATTATGATGTCTACTTTGGGTCAGTGCGCCTGTGGATATAGACAAAGTTCTTCATAAGCCACCGACGGTCTTGGGAAGCACTCGTGCTAACCACCGCGACCCTGTTTCTGGCCAGGACAGGTTGCACTATTTGTTGCGCCCACTGCAGAATAAAAAATATAGGATTTCTTAGAGCAGGAATACAAGTACCATTAGAATACACATAAAAGTGTGTTTTTTTTTTTCTTTCTCTTGTGGTTTCTGTACTTGTTACGGTATTTTTTATTTGTCATTTGATGCCATTGTAAGTAAGGAAAACTTTAATTTGTACTGTGCAATATAACATTGGATAGTATATAAGGCACATTTAGCACTCACGTATAATCACTGAGGACCCCAGTCCTCTTTCGTGGCTCAACACGCACGTGAACTTCATTCCTACCAGAACGGTGGAAATAGGGCGTGAAATTAAACTCAATTTTTTTTAAACCTCACATACTATCCCATTCCACTTTTTTTAATCATTATCTTTTTTTTTTTTCCAATTTTTAAGTTATCTTCACACCCAGTGCGGAGCCTGAACTCACAACCTCCAGATCAAGAGGCACAGGCTCCACCCACTGAGCCATCAGGCACCCCTCCACCTTTGACTCACTGAGGAGAAGGGCGACAGGTAGGGCAGGACAAAGGGTTGCCTTCTCTTCCACTTTCCTTCTATTTCCTCGTTTTCCTTGTATGTGATTGGCTAACACAGGGAAGTAACGTGACCAGGAGAAGGTATAATGTCTTAGAACGTCACTCTGCCTCTTTTCTGCATTTGATGCAAGTCCTGGTTTGAAAGGAAAGCGCAGCCTGTCACCACTGCTCACTCAGCAGTAGACACAATGAGATCACTCGTCCACACTTTGCTTTCCGTGCAGGGCGATCCGATGCATCTCTACGCATGGGGCGTCCCAAACACCGCGTGTGAACCAAGCCACAAGGGAAAGGTGGACACACATCACGCGTATCTGCTCACACACGTGCTCCTTCACTGCCTCTGACTTCACGTAGGAAGCATAGTTCAAAAATACAATTAGTAAGAATTTCAAGATGGCAACGGCAAAACATTAAACAAAGCATGGGTCCTTTCAAGCGTGGGTCCTGGGTGCCTGATCTGGACCTTCGAGATCCATCTACCATGACTTGCTTTCTCTTCGGTTTGTGTCTCTGACCTGAAGCTGCATATTCTGCATTTCTAGATCTTCCTTGACCGAGTTCCGCAGCAACATGCTGGTTACGTTTTACCCGGCCTCTTTGGGTGGTCCTTCCGGGATTTCAGACAGTGTCCAGAACCCCCACCTAGCTGGGATATTCATAGGCGGTGGAGTCACAGATGGAACCAAGGCCCTCCGGCTCACTGCTAACGCCTGCGTGAGAGCCCATCAACACTTAGACATCTTTTAACATATTGACTTTTTTCTTTTCCTTCCCAGCCACTAATGCAAGTCTTTTCTCTCTCCTTTTTACTATGCCAGTTCTTACAAATATCCACATGACTAACGAGAATCTCAATTTCTTTCTTTTTATGCTTCTTGCCCCCAGGGGACGATGCTAATGGCCACTGGAATGCAGAGAGAGGGGCAGGGGGGAGAGGACGAGCAGAGACTTGAGTCTTGGATCATCACCGGTTGTCAAATAATACACTGCCGAAGGGCCAGTGCCCATAGTGTCCCTGTCCCCAGAACAGCGGATGTCACATCAAAATGAAATCTCCCACTAAATGGCCATTTTCTTCCAAACTCCTTTGGGGAAATAAAAGCACGTTTTAATTTTTATTTATGCTTCCTTTTAATTTGGGTGGAAATCTAATCATTTAAATATGTGCTTACTGTCACCCCTTAGGAAAGTCCTTCAAACCCTTGTCAAACTACCCATTACACAAGAGGGAATACATTTTCCCTCTGTCATCCCTGTGTTCTATTCCAACTTTGATCTATCGTTTTCTCACATTATGCTTTTACAACTTTCAGGATGCCTTGTAAATAATCCAAATAGATTCGCAGAAAGCAAATCAGTGGTTCCTGTCAGTGTGGCATGAAGCAATCCCCAGAAGTAAAATGCTCATTAGCAGTTATTACTTCGATGACATCATCAATAATTTGCCTCATTCACTTTCTAACATGGTGTAATTTTGCTTTGAAAACGCTGCGCATAATAAAGAGTTATTGGCGAGGGCTTTGAACCACCCCGTCTCGAGTCCTCTCACAATTTAACTCTTCCGGTGCCCACATTCTACCCCCCACCCCGCCCCCCGGCCTGAGGATCCCGAGCGTGTGCCCGTTATCATCCTGTGAGTCCCCTGCCGGCAGACGATGACAGCCGCCCGTCGTCCCCCAGGCATCTGCAAAACTGTGAGGTTCTAAGCAACGAGAGGGTCGTGAGACGAACACTCAGTTTTGAGTCAGACCCGGCACAGGGCTTGAGCCTCGAACAAGCAACCTAAAGTCTTTGCATTTCCGTTTCTACTTTTCCACCGTGACTGACTAGGGTAATCACACAACCCCATACGTCCAAAGGTGATTTGTGAACGTTGGAAATAGTAGTGGCAGTGTAGCAAACACAGTCAGGTGTCAAAATCACCAGTATGTTGCCCGGGGGGTTTTACTAAGGAAACAAATCCATGTGGACCACAGAAAAGAGGACCCGGGACATTAGCAGGACCTCAGTGGTTGTCGCCCTCTTGTTCTATGCCGGTTCTCGTGCCTGCTCCCTCAAAATAACCTCTAGTCTTATTTCAGATGAGTGAGGTTTTGCTTGTTTGTAGAACTCGGTATCCGTGAGATCATACTCTGTGTACTGATTCGCATTAGGGTTCTTTCGCTCGGCATTCTGTCTGTTCTAGGCAGCCCCGATGTGCAGGTAGCAATAGTTAAAACTTGGCCATGACAGCAGCGGAGCACTGGATTGCGTGCCTTTGTAACAACTAATCATTAATATTTGTACTGTTTCCATTTTGGAGCTTTCGTGCAACATGTTCCTAAGAATGTTCCTGCCCCTATCTCCGGCTGTGTGTGTGTGTGTGTGTGTGTGTGTGTGTGTGTTTATTTCCTTGGAGCCTATTTCTAACAGTGAAATCGTTCACTCCTAGGGTATGTATAGAGTCAGTTTTTGGTGAGATTACCAAAAAGTTTTCTAAGTTGATTGTGCACCTTCACACTCCTCCCAACAAGAGTTGTATTTCCTCACCAGACTCGGTCTTGATGGGTTTTTTTGTTTTCTTGTCTGTGTTTTTTTCTTTTTCTTTTTTTTTTTCAAACTCAGCGTTCAGATAGTGGCGTCTTATGCTTCACATTTTAATTTTTATTTATACCACTCGTTCATTTAGAGAGTTTTGGTTTTTAATAAGTTCTTTTGGGAAAATATTTTATTTTTTTAACTTTTTTTTATTATTTATTTTTGAGACAGAGAGAGACAGAGCATGAACGGGGGAGGGGCAGAGAGAGAGGGAGACACAGAATCCGAAGCAGGCTCCAGGCTCTGAGCCATCAGCCTGGAGCCCGACTCGGGGCTCGAACTCACAGACTGCAAGATCGTGACCTGAGCTGAAGTCGGACGCTTAACCGACTGAGCCACCCAGGTGCCCCGGGAAAATATTTTATAAAAATATTTATTTTATAACAGTATATGCCTTTTTTACAGAAGAAAAAATTTTAAATTCATTTATTTATTTATTTTTGAGAGAGAGACAGAGATAGATGGGGGGGGGGTGTGGCAGAGAGAGAGAGGGAGACACAGAATCCGAAGCAAGCTCCAGGCTCCGAGCTGTCAACACAGAGCCTGATTTGGGGCTCAAACTCACGAACCGCGAGCTCATGGCCTGAGCCGAAGTTGGACGCTTAACCGACTGAGCCACCCAGGCGCCCCCAGAAGAAAAATTTTAAGTATCACATGCTCTCTCTCTTCCTCCCCTTTACTTTTGTTCTGTGATTTTTAACGGTAGCGGGACATTTGCTTGTTTACGGTTCTTATCTTTAATATTGGCAACACTACTAGGCGCTTTTCTTTGCCCAAATACAGCATAGGCAAATCCTCCTTGATTCCCTGCCTGCCTTCGTGAAAGCCTGCTTGTATCTTCCCCTTGAACTTCACTTTGCGGACTGGTGATTCCTGGTGTTTGTTGGCCTATGTTTCTGTTTTCTTACGGAGCTTCACCTGCAGTCATGACTGTTTTGATTGGTGGATGTTTTCTTACAATTTTTCACAGTTGCGTTGTTGTACTAGGTTTTATGCCGACTAGCCCAGGGTGTATCCTTCTTATGTGGGTGGAGACACCGTGTTTGGGTTGGATTGTCTTCCTAATACAGACGGCCTGACAGATTCAACAGTTTTAAGCTACCATTCCCCTGGGTTCTCCTCTGCTGCCGGCCCCTCCCTCCCCAGCCAGAGGAGGGGCAACGAGTGAAATTCTTCGTTTGGACAAGTGTTATAAGAGACCACAGGAAGCTCCCTTTTCTACTTCCTTCTACACTATTCCCGATCTCAGGAGACAACCAAACCCCGTCTAGGTCTTGTCTTACTTTGTTGCTGTTGTTTTGTGGGAATAATTAGTTGCCATCCATCTGTTTCTACTCTTAGGTTCAGGGCTAAATTTCTGAGGTCTAACAGTCTTTCCTCCTTTGGGAAATTTCCCATCTACGGTGCTGGGAAGAGGCCTAGAGGCTTCCAAATAGCAACGTTTCTTGTGTGATGGATCAGGGCTCCAAATCGAGTTTGCTGGGACGCCCGGAGACAGGCACAGAGACAGAGAGAGGCGGAGTCCATATCGCCTTTTCTCATCCAACTTGAGAAGTCACACTTGTCACTCCTGACCCCTCGTCCTTGCTGGGCCAGCCATTAAGACCTACCACGACTAAGGTGAACATCACTATGCTGTGCCTCCGGATAAGGGTCTAGATGTACAGGAGGGAACAGAAGAATTGTTGTGGCCTTTTTTTTGAGAATATTATCTCCCACATCCAGTCTTACCTATTATTGCAAGCATTCAACATTTCTAGAAGAAAAAAACATTGTGGCGTAAGCAGACTGAAACCGAGAAATATGACGGTAGGGTGATCCTGTTCTCCCCAAATAAGGATAAGCTCAAGACCCTCTCAGAAGGGATCTAGGAAGTCCAGGGCAGGGGACGCTGCTGTATAGATTTTAACAATTACTAAAACTTGGCCACTCCCCCTGCATGTTGCCATCACAGAGGACCCTGGGACTTGACTTCAGGGTCACTGGGGAAGAGTGTGAGTTGTAGACAGATTCCACACTGCAACTATTCATAGAGACGAGCCTCAGAGGAGTTCATGGGCCCCGTCTGCTCTGAAAGGAAGTGCAAAGAGCAAAGTCTCTGGTCCTGAAGCAAAAACTCATAACGCAGGAGGCGGGGGCGTGGCCAGGAGACCCTGGCAACAACGATGCCCGGATGACCAGTGGGTCAGGCTCCTCCTTTGTTGTGTTGAAACTTCACTGCAACCCTGAGAGCTACGGGTGCTAGAGAGGAAACTGAGGCTGCCAAGTTCTAGCTTCATACAGCTACCAAGCTGCAAAGCAAGACACAAGCCACCCAGGCCTGTCTCCGAAGGCTGTGATCTTTCACACCAGTGCCAGAGGCAGGCCACAGGGAAGACCACACCTCTGACTCTTCTTTGAGGGCGTGTTTCTTCCTCCTTCCTGGGAACAAGACAGCAGAGACCAACAAAGACCTGGAGATGCTGTCCTGGGGAGGGACAGTCACGTCTTCCTTCACGGAAACAGACACGGAGCTAATTCCTTTCCAATGAAGCATTTGTAAACAGAGGAGGGGTGGTTTCTGCTGTTGGGTTACCCTATTTACACTGGGGAAGATGCAGAGTTTAGTTGCTAAAAATAAATAAAAATAGTCCATCGGTTGCTTTTGAGCCCCTGACCTTTGCTAGGTGCTTCAAGTTTTCCTTATTTAAAATTTCACAGCATCTGTTTAAGGTGGCAGCTATCTATCCACTTCACAGGCAAGGAAGCTAAGTCTCCAAAGGTCAATCGTCTTGCCAATGTCACATAAATATAAGTGGAAGAGTCAAGGCTTATGCCAAAGTCAGCTGACGTAAAACTTGTTTTTAGGACTCTAAATGTGCATTGAAAGACAGGCTACGCAGGTTGGGGAGAGACCGAGGAAGGAGGCTCTTGTCGTCCAGGGACTATCGGCCCCGCCTGGGCCCCTTCAAGTCTTCCGCTGTAATAAATGTGGAGGGCATCGTAACGTCGGTGAACAGAGCTTTAAACCACCCTCATGGAGCTCAGACCGTACATCATGCTTGACAGATATTTGAGTTTATTAACTAGAGATCTCGAAGCCTCTACCCAGATTTGTTTTCATCCGTTTTGTTAAGGCAAAGAATTACTTAACGCCCCATCGATAAACTGACACACCAAGCTGAGGGCTGCACACACTTCGCATTAGGTCGTCTTCACGATGGCCCTGGGGTGCATCTTGCTGTCCTTGGGAACAGGTGCGAAACCTAAGGGCCAGAGAGGGTAACTAATCCCCAGCCTCCTACGGTTGCACAGCACATTCTGGTGGAGGCTGAATTAAGTTGCAAGTTTGTTTAACGCCAAAACCTGTGCTCCTTCTGTCTGACCACCCTTCTCCTGGGCAGAGCCCTCTCCTATTACCCTCCCCCGACCCCTTTGAAGGATAACGCACGTTTCTGGTCTCACGCCACCCTCCTCTTTTCCTGGAGGGTTTTTTTTCCTTTCAGAAATCCATTTGTCTCGGCTCCTGGGGGCCGCTTCCTCCTGACTGATGACGTAAGCTTTTCGGCTCATTTGTCCCTCAAACCCCTCATTAGGGAATCGAGGGTGGGAAGAACGCTAGGTACAGTTATAAGCTGTCCCCTCCCCCTCCCCCCTTTGCTTTTATTTTTAACTGCACTTCTTTCTGACAGGAACTCTGTTTGTCCTGACTTGAGTCTGATGTTATGAGTCATTGGGGAGATATCATATGCTGATTGCCGAACCACGCTATTATTTTTCCCTTTTCTATGACTCATGCTCTTCAAAATCTCTAATTTATGATAAAAGTCAGTTAGATGTAAGCACAGAAAATGTTTCTAATGGGCTGTCTTATTATGTTTGGGCCCACTTTGTCTAGTCTAATTCTTGGGGCAAACAGTACACATCAGCACGCCTCTTAGAGAGAGAGCCGGTGGTCGGGACCTACCCCTGCACCTCAGTAGGCTGGGCAACCCCCTGCTGGGGCAGCAGGGGTGCTTGGCTCCTAGAACAAGTTCAACCTACACCCTCCATTGAAAGAAGAGAGAGCCTTTAATGAGATGTCATTGACGTTCCCTATAGATACATCTGCGAAAAAAAGGCAAAGAGCCATCATGTCTGATGTTTCTAATGAAGGAAACTCGTTAGCTCTCTTCCTCTTAAAATGTCCCTGAAGAATGAAGCAACCTCACAAGTAAAACGACAGTATGGTTCGTAGGATTATAGCGTAAACTAAAAATGTACTCGGGCGTGGAAAGACGTGGGAACGTTGCTCTGGTTCACTTTATTACGTAAACGAGGAGTCCGAATGTTGCGCCAGGACAGGATCCTGAAGGGCTTCTCCGATGCTTCGCCGCCTTCCACAGATTCTGGGACAGCTGCAGCCCCAGCGGGGGAAGTCTGCAGTTACGGGGAGCTCACCATGGGCTCATGCACGCATCCGTCTGAAATTCATTGACTAACGACTGAACACGGACTCTGTGCCCCGATCGCTCCTAGGAATCAAAGACGGGGATGTGACATCCATGTCTCTGAGCCCCCGGGGGCTGAGGAGGACAGACTCCTTACTCAACCCCCCAGCCCCTGCTGTTCCCGGGCTCCCCAGCCTCGCCTCAGCCTCTCCCTTTAGCATGTGCAGTAGTCAGAGCAGGAGACTGACACAGCTTCTGAGCTGCCGTGGACGTGGCCTTTCCTGGGTGGTTCATTGTGTCATCCTCTACAGGCAGCACGTCTCATCCGTGCCACCACCTGGGAGTCCCCCCAAATCCCCGGGACGGGCATCTCTTGCAAGGTGCCGTCTCTGGATGGCTCACATCCCTCTTCCAATTTAAGTGGCCCCTTCCTGCTATGGAGTGAATATGTTGGCCCACAAATTCATATGTTGAAGCCCTAACCCCAGTATGCCTGAATTGGGAGATGGGGCTTTTATGGAAGTAAGGAAGGTTAAGCAAAGTCATAAGGGTAGATGGAGCTTGTTTGTTTGCTTGTTTATTTATTTAATCTATCTATCTATCTATCTATCTGTTTAAAGTAGGCTCCATACCCAACATGGGGCTCCAACTCACGACCCCAAGATCAAGGGCCACATGCTCTACCGACTGAGCCAGCCAGGAGGCCCAGGAGGAGAGGGTTCTGGTCTGAAAGGACTAGGTCCGAAGAAGGAGAAGAGCCACCAGGAACGTGAGTACTTTGAGGAAAGGCCATTTGATCTGGATCTGGAATGATAGGCAAGAGTCCACAGATAGATGAGAGATGGGAATGTTATCTCAGTGAGGGAGGTGATGTGTGAGGCCCCGGGGAGACGTGGAAAGCAAGGCAGGTTTGAGGAAGAGCAGGTGGGCTGGTGTGCTTCCAGACCCTGCTTCTAGGTTGTGAGAGGAAGGGCCATGGCAGGTGGCATCAGGTAGGATGTGATCACTGCTGATTTACTGTCACAGGGAGCCAGCTGTCCCCATAAGGGTAAGGGGCAGGTTCTGGGCTCTCTGAGCCCATGTTTCTTCTGAGAAAATCTTTAATGCGTGGCAAATGAAAAGCAGAATGTTTTTGACCAGGAACTAACCTGCAGTGGCCGAGAGAGTCCTGAGTAAACACGGCTCCTTTCCTTCCTTTCCAAAGCTTATGTTTGGGGGAAATGGCACCCCAAAATAAGGAAATTAAAGCTTGGCTCTCGATGCCGTGTCCTCATAGACATTTGCACTATGCAGCTGAGACACGATGAAGGGAGGTATGTAGCTTTGGATCGTTGTGAGTCCCGCTTCACCCCTTCAATGCTGAATTTTCATGACAATACAAAAACAATTCAACATATTGTGAGAACTTATTTGTTTGACGTTAGGAAACTGTCCAACGATTACCTAAATTGCCTATGACAAAACAGTTCTAATTTGGAATTAACGACTGTCCTCTCTGAGTGAGTTGATTGAATTACCTTATGGGGAAAAATGCACGTATGTTTTTCGAAAAATAATATATATGCATCAGGTGCCGAGGCCAATATCTTGGGGCGCCTGAGCGGCTCAGTCGGTTAAGTGTCTGACTCTTGATTTTGGCTCAGGCCAAGATCTCATGTTTTCTGAGATTGAGCCCCATGTGGGGCTCCATGCTGACAGCAAGGAGCCTGCTCGGGGTTCTCTCTCTTACCTCTCTCTGCCCATCCTCCACTTGTGCTCTCTGTCTCTCTCTCTTTCTCTCTCTCTGTCTCTCAAAATAAAGAAGTATACATTCAAAAACAAGATTTGTAGACCAATACTTTACATACAGTTAGCACTCAGTAAATGTCGGCTAGTGTTCAAATGAACAAATAGCAATATTTTCTTAATTGTATGTAGTTCTACATATTAAATTTAATTATTGTCTAGATTCATATATAGAAAATATATACAATATACAAGTTTATATTAATTTTAATTAATTAATTTAACTATATTTAATATATAAGTAAATATATAAATAAAATATTTTGTTAGTTTATTTATTTTATTAAATAAATTAAATATATATTTCTATATTATATATATTATATGCATATAAAATAAATAAAAATAAATCTAATTATTAAATAATTTATTTAATTTATTAATTAAATACTATTTAATTAATAATTTTAATTTAATTCATTTTAATATAACAAAATAGAGTATTTCATCAATATTCGCTGGGCTTTTGGATCAGAATTTACATCTTTAAGATAAGAGTTTACATCTCAGAGCTCCAAAAGGAGCTAGGAATCAATTAGGCTTTGTTAACAAAATAGTATGGCAAATGGTATAATCTTTGATAATTTTATCATATAACAGTGATTTTGTCATCTTTTCTCTACAGAGAAGAGAAGGATAATGTTGAGTCTCTTCTCACATAGCTCGTTGATTTCTTTTTAATGTTTATTTACTTTTGAGAGAGAGAGAGAGAACGAGCAGGGGAGGAGCAGGAGAGAGGGGCAGGCCCCAGGCTCTGAACTGTCAGCACAAAGCCCAACCCAGGCCTCGAACCCAAGAACCGTGAGATCCTGACTGGAGCTGAAGTCGGACGCTCAACTGACTGAGCCACTCAGGTGCCCCTGGCTGATTTTTTTTAGTTATTAATAGTTCAGAAAAAATTTCCGTGTCGTTACTTATCATTAATGCCATGGAAATAGTTACTATTGTTGTCAAATTTGGGAAAACCACCATTACATTCCTTTTAGCTAAAACCTAGAAGATTTCAGGTCTTTTCAAGTTTTTCAAGTTTTTTTGGTAAAAACTTTGAATAGACAACACTCATTAACCAGCTTCTCGAAATGTCTCTGTCGCAATGGGGTAGTAGGAGCGTGTCGTTTTTGTTAATGTTGGCATTTTTAGTCACATCAGCAAGAACTTAAACGGTTATTTTAATAATTCTATTTCATCAGATTCCCTTCTAAAAAGGAAAAATGTGGCTATTTTGAATGCATAGACGGCACCATCAAGTATATTCTTGGAAGGATAGAACTTCTGTTTCCAATTATCTGCTTACACTTTTACATGTCTGGTGATTGAAAGCATTTCCACAGATTAGCTCCTGGCTCTGCACATCTTGAGACCTGTTTCTCCACGGCTCCCCACACGTTGCTGCGGCCAGGGGTAAGTTTAGGTTGTGAACCGGACTCTGGCCCTACACTTCTGTGTCACGGCTGTGGGTAAGTCAACACCGTGGGTAATTGGATTATTTCTAGAATTTATTCCTACACCCCAACGGTTACAATAACTCGAAGGCTCTGGACGTGACTGAGACATATAAAATCATTCCATAAACCCAAACGAACCCCAGCCTAAGTGCTTCCCAGTGAGAGCCTCAACGTGCCCACGACCACCGTAATCGCACCCGACACAAGGGAAAGTTTGGCAGAGAAGACGGAATGGAAAGAGACAGCGGTCTTAGTTGATTGTGGTCAAAGTATCTTACTTTTGCAAATTTTACAAAACCAGATGGCTCTCTCAACGCACTCCGAGGGCCCTGGGAGGGGCCCGTGCCCACCAGGACTCTAAGGCTTAAGTTTCACTAAATACACAGAGAACACACCCTTGGTTCCGTGTTTGGAGACTCTGTGGGCTGGTTTCCTTCCCTCTGGGTAACAAGACCACATGCTAAGCCCCAGACCATGACTAGAGACCCAGACCTTTCTATGAAGACCTCTTGTGGCCACGAAGCCTGTCAGGGGTCCTCTCCATGTCCTTTTGACACCCACACTATCTACTTACAGTTGGTTGGAGTCATTTAAATGTCTCTTTGTGTCTCAATTACGTGTCTCTAAGTGTCTCAATTAAATGTCGTTAAATGTAGTCATTTAAATGACTACAACCTGGGTCAAGTCATTTAAATGACTACAACCTGGGTCAAGTCATTTAAATGACTACAATCTGGGTCAAGAATAACAGCTTCACGCCGTCAATCCCTCTGCCCTCGCCTATAGTTTCTGAGCACTGTGGTCGGATCCAGACCACGTGCCAGGCAGAGCCCACGCCCCCACAGTGGCCCAAACTGACGATGAGATAATCAGACGTCAGTAGGGAGAAGTGAGTTGGGTCTGGGTGGCTGGGAGGTGGAAAACGTGTCTCTCGGACGTGTGGAGGTTCAGCTGAATCTCCAAGGAGTCGTTCCATTGAGGCTCATGCTCTCCTAAGTCTAGTTTCCTTGGAGATACATCCTCCACACTCCTACAGCCAGGGTGCTTTTCAAGAAAATAAAATATGACCATTTCACTCCTCTCCCTTCAAAACAGCAAGGGTTCTGTTGAACCTTAGAATAGAGTCCCAGAGGCTTCGGCCGATATCAGAGCTCTTCGTTATCTGGCCTCTGCCACCTACAGCACGGCCTCATCCGCCAGGCACCCACCCCTACAGGAGCCAGTGCTCTCCTGGGAAACAGAACCCACAGAATATCTACATCTGTATCGTTTCTGTAACCTCCGTCTCTGTCTATACTGATTACTCTCTACCGACAGATTTAAATTAACCACCACAAGACCCTTCTGAGGTTGGTTCGTAATGCTTATGTCTACTTTGGACCATATCGTATTGCTCTGCAATGTGAGTCTACTGAGAGGCTTTAAACTCCCTTAAGATCCCGTTAGTCAATGTCTAATCAGAAACCACTTTAGGTGTTTCCAAAGAAAAAGTTTAAAATGGGTCAGGGGTGGGGGGGGGGGTTGCTCTGAGGGTAGGGAGAACAGAAGAGAACTTCAACGGTGTGGAGGAGGGAAAAGGAAGAATGGTATTATTCGGAGAATGGGATACACCAACACTCTGGAGCTGAAGTCCACAGGTCTACACCTGCTACTGAGATTTTAGAGACGCTCTCACAGCTGATCGATTGATCGGTCGATCGATCTATCACAGTCTATCGCAGGGCACCCCAGGCTCCAGGCCTAGAGCTACAAAAAAGGGGCTACTTCGACTCCAGCCACTGGAGTCTCACATCCCCTCATGCTCACAGCCAGCTCTATCCAGAAGCTTCCACACTGTCAGGGGCACAAAACGCTTCTCTCCCCTGCCCAGTGGTCTCCAGCCAGCACCTGCCGCTGCCTGAATCTAACAGGAAATGCCGTTTGCAAACTCACGACTTTGGCCTACGGGCCAGCGAGACTTCTACTCTGGAGCGTCTCCTGGAGCTTCTGATCCTGAGGATTTTACTGTTGCCTTCACGTTTCTTTTTTCATCCTCTTTGTCAAAGCAGTGGTAAAAGTTTTCAGTAAGTTAATCTGTTGCCAAGCAACTCACTTTTATATCCACACACTTCCCATTGCCAGGGCTGGCATTTTTTAATTTCTTCAGTGACAAAGTACTGGCAGGTTTTAAGGAATTAGACGTACACCTACGATACTCAGAGTTTTGTGGGGTTTTTTGTTGTTTGTTTCCTATAAAGGTGCTTATTTTCATTACGTTAGATACAGGTCTCTACGAAGCTAGAGGGAAGCATCTCTCTTTTTAATCATGTACTTTCAAGAAGGATTGGTTACACCATATATTTTATAGGCTTTTCATTGCCTTTTTCTTTTAGAATGAAGGAAACTTAGTGTCTTAGATAAAGCACTTTCCCTTTCCTCTCCCCTTTCTTTCCCTTCTCCTTCTTCCTTCCCCTTGTTCCTTCTTCCTTTTCCTCTTCCTCACTCCTCCTCCTCCTTCCCCTCCTCCCCTGCTCCTCTTCCTTCTCCTTCTCTTCCTCCTCCCCTTCCTCTTCCCCTCCTCCTCTCCCCCTCCTTCTCCTCCTCCTTCTTCTCCTCCTTCTTAATTAATATGAGTATTAATCATATTCCAGATTTGCCTTTGTTTCTTGAGAAAAAGAAAGGTTCAAAGCTACATGACAAATCAGAGATTTTGGACAATGCCATTCAGTGGCTATTTGGTGTTTCAATTAGACAAGCTTCCACGTGCGCCCTTCACTAGGAGACATTTACACACACACATGCACACACACGGAAGTGTGCATTTTTTCAACCTATGTCAGTGACAGATGGAGATTTGTCGAATGTTCTGTTGTTGATAAATGCTGTTCCTAGCACTTTCCATCCGTTAGTTCAGCCGTGCATGGGCACTTTGTGTTTTCCTTTTGGCCAGACTGAGACCATTTTACAGATGAAGAGTGAGGATCCCAGGAGTGAAGTGACTTGCCCAGGTCACACCAGTCATTGTCGGGGAACGAACGGAGCCCAGGTGCGCCGGTGTTAAGCCTGAGACCGTCACCATCCCGTGACACCCCGGGGACATGTGTCATGCATGTCTCATCCTTGTGATCACGGTGAAGTTGATGAACTCCAACGTCCTTTTAAAATATGAGTTTCCAAAATATCATACTGTTTTAGTTCTGTTTCAAGTTATTCCCTTCCTTACTGTGCTCCTAACGAAAATACTCTCACAGGCTCAATTACAGCAGAAGAGTGAGTCTTCAGAAGTGAGAGGGTGAGGCTGTGAGGAGTCACTCAAGGATTCTTTTGGCTACAGGGTTCACCAGGGCTGCCGTTTCAAAGTGAGTCTACTGCATGAGCACGTTAAAAAAAATTTTTTTTAGAGTTTATTTATTTTTGAGAGAGAGAGAGGGAGACACAGAATCCAAAGCAGGCTCCAGGCTCCAAGCTGTCAGCACAGAGCCCGACGCGGGGCTCGAACTCACGGATCTCGAGATCATGACCTGAGCCGAAGTCGGACGCTCAATCGCCTGAGCCACCCAGGCGCCCGAGCACATTTTAAACACACGGCATTGAGCTATGGCAGCATGTGAGCCCGTACGGTTGTCCTACCAAGTGGACATTTTGACTCAATGTTCTAGAAGAGAAAATAGGTTGCATCGTTCCGCGGTCTTTAACGTCCAGAGATTCAGCTAAAATTAACCGTATCTTTGACCCAGTCTCTCTCGGCTCTGCATTTCTTGCTTTGGGGCTGCAACCACACAATTTGAGAGCGATGCTTAAGACAAGAGCAAGTATCTCCTGTTTTTTACTTATTGGACTGACCAAGACTCGGGAGACAAGGAAAGCAAGGCCATCGTTTGGTTATGCGCGTTAGGATCCTGCAACCTAAAATACCAACCTTGCTGCTGATTGCCGTCTAGTGCCACCCCTATCCCCACCCCAGTGGAAGCTTGGCCTATTGTGTCTTAAAGTAGTTTCCTTTATGTGACATTTGCTTCAACGTACTAAAATGCTTGCACCCTAGAGGATGTGAAAAGGTAGCTATGAGCCCTTTGAATTTTGAGAGGGAAGTTGCGGAGTCCTTTTACACGCGGAGGGCGGAAGAAGAAAAAGCCATCGTCAAAGTGAATCGCCAACCCCCAAAGTCAAAATCCCTCCCTTTAGCCCCGACGCCATTTTTATCTCTAATTCACACCTTTGAAATACAAAAGTCTGAAATATGTTCCGCGGGAATTAGCAGATGCATTGGATAAGTGCGTGTTGGAGAGAGGAGAAAGGCTTCTATGAAGACTGTCAGGTGCACGGTTACAGAACCACCTTCCTACTGCCCTGCTCCGGGGCTTTGGGGAAGCTACACTGGATGGAGGGTTTCTTTCCATTCTAAATTACCTTATATTTGATCCCTGTCCTCTGTATCTCATGAAACATTTGAGAATGCATTATTGATATTATCAGCACCTTTCAGGATGATTATTCACTCAAGTCCCACGGCAGCCTCGTCCTTCCAGGCTGTGGATGGTCAAGGTAGGGGTGAGGTCCCACTGTTTCTTCCTCCGCTGGCCCCACGCTCTCCCTGCAGCCCCCGGCAAAACAGGGGTTCCACAGGCCATTTGGGCAGAAGCTGAGAATGCCCTCCTCTCCCCTTTGTCCTCGGATCTCCCTACCTGAAGACAGGATAGACTCTCAGGGCTCAGCTGTGTCCTTGCTCGAGGCGGCCGGTCACTGGCAGTGACTGGGTGAGTAAGTCAGTCCAATTCTAAGAGTCGGGACAGAAGCCGACTGTTGCCAAATCCTAAGGCAGATTCTCCAAAGTGGCCTTTCTCACTGTATTTTGATTTTCATCTCCCTGGGTCTTACGGCTGTCTCTCAGTTGATTCAGAACTCTGTCGAAAAGACGGTCAGCTATGGACCTCTTCAACTCTGAAGTGGCAACCAGAAGCCCATCACGGTACTAATTCCATACATTTGCGTACTTCATGCTTTTAGAAATTCTGCAAGTCACTGGGGAGCCTGGGTGGCTCATTCAGTTGAGCGTCCGACCTTGGCTCGGGTCACGATCTCACAGTTTGTGAGTTCGAGCCCCGCGTTGGGCTCTGTGCTGACGGCTCAGAGCCTGGAGCCTGCTTCCGATTCTGTGTCTCCCTCTCTCTCTGCCCCTCCCACACTCATGCTCTGTCTCTCTGTCTCTCTCTCTCTCTCTCTGTCAAAAATAAATAAATATTAATTTTTTGTTTTAATTCTGTAAGTCACCAAGGCAGAGAAGTTACTTCAAGGACTTAGGGAAAAGTCTTGCCAGGGTTAAATAACTGAATTAGTGGCAGAGATGAGTTTTCAAGCCCGTGCTGTTTCACTGCAAATCCCACGTCCTTTCTACTCCACCTTGAAGTATCACTTCCTCTGTGACACTTCTGAGTCTCCACCTGTGTTTCTCGGTGAAGGAGGAGCCTATACCAGATGTGTTCAAAGAAAGTCTCTGGGGTTCACTTCTAGATACTGCCTTTCAGCGCCGTGTTCCTTCCGTGGCACCCCGAGGCACGGTCCTCAGGGGCGGAACCGGTCTCTGGGCTCTCCTCCAACTTTTTATCCTTCTGTGGGTAATCTCAGATTCAGTGCGTGGGTGATTGACGGCGGCCTCTTTACTTCTCTTCATGACCGAGGACCTGTTTACATCGGGATGCTTCTTTCTTTTGTGAGAAGCAACGGATTCTAACAGGAAAGAAATCCTTGCCGGGGGCAGAGACATCTTCTGTAGGCCACTGCTATGGCCACGCTTGTGTGTGTTTCCTTTCCATTCATTTATTGATTATCTCCTTGTAAAAAGACCCGTTGGGCCCATTTAATAGAAAATGGCCTGTAATGCAAACTTACAATAATGACATGTGAGGGGCTGTATGTTGGTGTCCCCTCAAAGTGTAGACGCTGAAATTCTAACTCTCGATGTGAAGGCATTAGGAGGTGGGGTCTCTGGGGGGTAATTAGGTCATGAGCGTGGAGCCCCTTATGAATGAGGTAAGTGCCCTTGTAAGGGCACCTGTAAAGGAACCTCAGAGAGCTCTTGAGCCCTCTTGGTACCACATGAGTGTGCGAAGGGACGTCAGCAGCCTGCAACAAGGAGGCCAGTTTGCCTCATGGAACCTCACCACGCTGGCAGCCGGATCTCAGACTTCCGGCCTCTGCAACTGTGCGAAGCGAATGTTGCGAATAAGCCGTCCAGTCTCCCAAACTGTTAGCCCGAACGGACGAAGACATAACAGCAAGAAACGTTCACACTCGCGTCTATACCTTCTCTTAAATTAAAATGGAACCTGAACATCATTGGCAGATCTCTTCAGACCCCTGGGCTGCCAAGGGCAGAAAAACATTCTTGATGTCTTTTTCAGAAGAATGGTTAGGAGGCAGAGTTAAGGTTTGGGGCAGCTGTCCTTCTCTTGGCTTAAGAGGCAAGTCACTGGACTTGGTTGGAGTGAAATCAGATACCGTGTTCCTTCCCCGGGAGGATACACCTCGAAGCTGCTGGTTCCACGCCATAATACAAAAACCGGTCTACAGATTATAAGCATCCAGAGGAGGAGAAATAGTCCAGATCTCTCTGCCGGAGGAGACTTTTACCAGCCATGTGGAACCACTTTAGGCTGTTCAATCACTGCAGCACAGAAATATTTTAAAATTCTGAGCCATGTGTTGCCACATACTAAACACAGATCCAGGAAACCATCCACTGTGGCGTTCTCGGGGAATCAGTCTAAGGATTGTCAGAGGTTCCGAATTTGCAAACCAGGAAGAACAGCACTTCATCAGGGCTTCCAGAAGGCCCCCGGGGAAGGGAGGCACTCCTGCTTGCTTTTCTCCTTTCTACGGAAAACTCCCCAAACACTATTTCAGTCACCTGGATAATCGGTTACTGTACGTTGAGTTTCCTCAGCTTTACATTCAATGAGAAGCACCTAGGTTGTTGGGAGAGCTTGAGAAGAGGTAGAGAACCAGAGGGAAACAGAACAATGGGGGTGGGTCCTCCTTGGGGATGGTCCCCACTCCGGTGGAGAATGATCATTGGGTTCCTGGCCTAAGAAAGCAGATTTTCACGACAGAGAGAGCAGTGTTTTCTTATGTTGGTATTTTTTATTTAGGGCTGAATGTCAATCCTAACGTAGGTGCTTTAAAATTATTTATTTATTTATTTATTTATTTATTTTTGCATGTTCAGTTCCCTCTTCCTAAAATTCTGTTCCTATCCATCTCTCCCCAGCTAGTTTCTTATCTGTGATAACCAGCTCGAATGTCACCTCATGGAAACATCCATTCCATGGCACATCTTCTCCTGTGCTCTCTGGCACCTTGTGTCTACCTCTATCAGGTGAAATTATAGGTGGGAGTGCACTCCTAGATTTCCAACTCTGTGAGGGAAAGGCTCTGTATTATTCATTTCTGTGCCCCCAAGAGCCAGCATAGTACCTAGAAAAGAGGAGTCACCCAGAAGAAGGATTAATTGAATAAATTAGTGGATGGATGAATGGCCACAACTGAAGTGTTATTACCTGCAGGCATATTTCTGGTGTATGATCCAAATCCATAAGTTTTTTACCCAATTTACTCAAATTCCCTGGTATCTCATCACAATAGACTCCATGTCTAATTTGCCAAATCCTCAAGAAATTCAGGGTCAGAACCGTGGACCGTGTTGGAAATAGTAGGTCACATCATCACCTCCCTACCTGCTTAATAAAGTTAAGTTTTGAATAAATTTCTTCTCTGTTCTGATACTATGTTTCTGGGACTTTTATTATTTTGAAATATAGCATATAAAAGAGTTTTTGTAATATTTATGTATGATTTAAGAGATGATGCTTGTTATTAAAAATAATAATGAAATAAATACTCATGAGCTTCCTGCCTAGCTTAAGAAATAATGGACTGTGGTCTTTCCTAAGCTGGACATGAAACTCGAACATATGGTTGTGTCTTAATTATAATCACAATTCGTGCTAAGTTATATTTTGTTTAGTGAACATGATTAACATGAGTGAACCAAGACATAATCACTTAAGATTATTAAGACCTGGAGAGCCAGTGTGATGTTCTTGTTATCTCTGTGATGCTCATTGTGTTTCATGCTTTATTTCCTTGCCTCCCTAATATGTGGATTACTTTCAGCTCAGTGTGTGTGTGTGTGTGTGTGTGTGTGTACCTGAACCACCTGCATAGCCTTTTGCCTGAACCCTATGCCTCCATATATCTAGTCATCTGATAGATATCTATATCTGTAGATGCCACAGGTTGTCAAACTCAACGTGACTAAAACTACATTCTTTAAATTCTCTCAGGACCTCCCATAACCTAATCCTCTTTCTCTGTTTCCTGGTTGGGCCACTCACTCTCCTCCACTACACGTCTGGGGTCATCATGAATTTCTCCCTGTCTTGTCAAAAATGCAATGCATCACAAAATCCTTTTCTACTCGTGACTTCTTTTGTTCCAGATGCCTGGCACACAATTTTTAGGATGATGTTTTTAAACAAAATTCTAGTCAATAAGTCCCCAGTTTAAGCAAAAACAAAACAAAGCACACATTTTGATGGATCTCCATGGCCTATGATCTAAAGAGACAAAGGTTTTATGGTGATAGCTCAGGTGTTTTCATGAGGGAAACCCAGAGAACAAAGCTATGGCTTTCTGACCCCAGACTGGGATCCATAGACTGTTTCTAGCTACCCCAGAAAGCAGAGAGGCAGAGTAGCTCTCCTGCAGCGAAAGAAGGAGCGATGACTGGCCAAGACCACGGACTTGATGTAAAGCAGGGTCTGACATCACTGGGCCATTCCCATCACGTTCCATCATAGCACACATTTTGCCACCATATTCCTCCTCCCTCTTCTAGAAAATGTAGTCTTAATTTCATCCAAACTATTCAGAACTTTCTCCTCACTCATATTTAGCAAAGACCTATAAATACTGGCTATTCATTTTGTAGACTGATACAATTTAAGGTACAGAAGAAACTTTGCAGAGAAGTCAAAATATTTCCTTTGAAGAGCTTTGTGTGAATGAGTTTTTACTTTATAATCAAATGATTGAACCATACCTGCGCCAACCAATATCACCCTTCCCCCAACAGTAAAAATACCTCCAGTGGCTTCTTGGACTTTGGCTTGTAGAGTATTTTACAGTTTATTGGGATGTTTCATAAGCATCAGCTCCATTTATGCCTCTAAGGAAAGGCTTCCAGGCTTCCATTGCTTGGGGCGTTGTTTCAGTGCTAATGTACAAGAAAGACTAGACGAGAAGCCAGATGTCTCGACTTTCCAGTGCTCTTGGTTAGGTCATACTAGGTTTTTGTTTTGTGTTTTGGTTTCTTTTTTCCTAAACAATAGATCCTGTGGTCTTTACCTCATGTTATATTCAAGACAGAATTGTTTGAAAGGGTTACACTTGGCAAAACCCGCGTTAAAGTCACACTCTTGCTGTATATTTACTGTGTGACTTTGGGTGGTTTATTTCACATCACTGAACTTCAATTTCACATCTGTGAAAGAAACGTATTACATTCAGCATCGTGATGCTGGGGCGAGGAGCACGCAGGACACTAGGAGAATACTTGGGAATGCCACATGCGTTACGCACGCCGGGTTGTTTCCACTGTGGTGGACTCCTAAGTGATCATCACTCCGCTTGTCCCTAACTTCTAGATTCCCGTTTTCCATTTGGGCCATACACAGTGAAATTCTGTGCCTTGAATGGGGCTTCCTTGTGATACCACCTCGGATGTGCCATATTTCCATAATTCACAAGTAGACTTAAGAGTTATTAGGGCGCCGCGTGGCTCAGTAGGTTAAGCGTCCGACTTTGGCTCAGGTCAAGGTGAGTTCCAGTGAGTTCAAGCCCCACGTCTGTGCTGACAGCTCAGAGCCTGGAGCTGCTTCGGATTCTGTGTCTCCCTCTGCCCCTCCCCTGCTCATGCTCTGTCTGTCTCTGTCTCTCATAAATAAATAAACATTAAAAAAAAATTTTTTTAAAAAGAGTTACTGAGGGACTATTTTATTAGACATCATTAGAACCCGACTCTGAATGGTGTTAGAATTACAAGTATAATTTAGTTTGATTCAACAAATACTCACTGAGTACCAGATATCATGAGTATAAAGATAAATAAGGCAAGGTTTCTGCCTTCAAGAGTACAAGGTATATATAATCAGGAAGATAACTGTAAATAATTTTGTAACAGCATGTGACAAATATTGTAGGAGTATACAAAGGGCTATGAGGACACCGAGGAGGGAAGTGTAAATAGCGATCCTTGGTCAGAAGACACGTTGCAGGAAAGCCACGCAGAAGAGATGCATTGGACCAGGACGCTGGGAAAAAAGAGAATGTGGCCTGGGCAGGAAAAAAAAAATGGAAAAAAATATTATAGGCAGAGGGAACAACACCTAAAATATCAACCAAGATGTTTTGGCTGGAATCAGAACCAGATGTGGTTCTCGTTCATATGCCTTACTCCCTGTTTCACCTGGAGGAAATTACTAGACCCATCACTGACTTTTCTTATTTGAGAACTGATCTTAACCCGGTCTACCAAAAACATATAGATGAAACGATACTGTTAAATTTCACCAGTTTAATGCTTGGTCCACAGAAGTTACTCCATACATGTCGGGTCTCACCTGGCAGACGTGTGGCCTATTCATGGACCATACAGAATGTGGTGACAGCAGCAGGGAGTGGCATTTTACCGAAGGTCTCTGGGGTTAAAATCCCTGGGAGGGGAGACTACCACTGTGGACGATGCTTGGCTGAATCTTCCCGCTGTGAGAGCAGCGGTTATGACCTCGTTTTGTTGTGTGTTTGCTTCTCATTTAGACCATCAGACTACATCACTGGGACGTGCTTCTCCCCTCTCCCCCTCCCAGGGAGCGGGGAGTTATTCCCTGTTCACATCGCTGGGGACTTTGTTGGGTTTCTCAGAGCTGAGCTCTCTGGCTTCAACTGGCATGGCGGCCATGAGCTGGTCAACCCAACAACACATCAGCTGTGACCGCGTTCATGGTGCCACCGGACGGCTACCCAGCTGGAAAAGCTCTCTAGTTGATGACCATCCACCCTGGGTTAATGTTTCATGTGATTGAGGTTATATTAGTGAAACCAAATTTCAAGTGGGTTGAATCACGCACAATTTTGTTTCCAAATGCAGTTGTCCAAACTTCTGTACTGCACCCCCCGCCAGCTTTCCCCACCCTGTGCACCCCCACACGGTTGTACTCCTGACCCAGGAAATACTCCTCCAGGAGACAATGTGAGCAACAGATACCTCCCACCAGGTAGCTGATGGAAGACGAGTGAACTGCCCGTGATCCCTGGGCAGCTCTCTTCTCCTCCAGTTCTCCTAAGCAGCAAGAGGGCCACAGAGCAAACTTCCCGAATCCGTAGTATTAAGTCACCATTAATAGTGCTGCCTTCAGACTACTGCTCTGCGGACGGGCCCTCTGTTTTGTGGTTTTGTGTTTTAAGTCCAAGCTTAGGTTGCGAGCAGTAAGTTTAGCCACCTGAAACAACAACTTTCGCCTAATCTAGAGTGATCTATTTCCTCCGCGAAGATTGCTTTTTGCGCCCTTCTTATTTTTAAAGGGAGTTAACATTTAACGTGCACGTCAGCTGGTTCCTGGCTGCCTGAATAAGTCTGGTTGTTTCGGCCCGTCCGTCCGCCAGGCCGCTGAGCCCCGCTTTCCTCAAGGTTCAGGAAGCTCTAAATATTAATGAGGGCCAAAGACCCGTGCCTTTGGCAACTCCATCCCCATTAAATGCAACTTCCGAAGCCATTTCATAACTTAGAAAACCTGACGGGGAAAAGGGACAGCACCACTACAATTCTGCATGATGGCAGTTTCTAAAATGTCATTTATGCAGAAGGCGCTGGCGATCTGACAGATGATCCGCCAGCCGTCTCCAGTGAGCAATCGCAGAGCAACGGCAGAGACGAGTGCTTCCCAAAGGGTGGTCTCCAGGTCAGCAGCACCGACACGGCCCCCGGTTCGTCTGCCGACAATGCAAATGTCTGGGCTCTACACCAAGTCTGTTGAGTCAGAAACTCATCAGAAACCCTGGGGTGGGGCCCAGCCTTGTGGTGATTGGACAACCACTGGTGCGGGCATTGCCTCCCTACTCTGTGGAACCAGAGTTTTTGGTATGAGAGAAATGCAAGTGTCCTTCAGGCACTTTAGCCCTGGGCTCCCAGTTCCCACTCCCAGCTCTTCCAGCCATGAGATACTTATCTCAGCAACATTTCCGAGCCTCACTTTGCTCATTCGGAAAATGGTGGTCGTGACACGATCTGCTCTATTGAACTCCTTGAGCTGGGATGCTGTCAATAATATGTAACAAATTGAATTTGGTTTATTCTAAATAATGAAATACATAGGGGTTAAGTGCTTTGAAATCTTGACCGTGTTCCCATGGTCAACCCCTAGGTCGCACCTCTGCGCGGGGATGTCCTTAGTTAATCGGTCTCGGTGGCTGTATCGGGATCCCTGAGACACAGGACACAAAGTCTTGCCGCGGCGCCGCATTATTGTGTCCTGTCGGTGATGACAACAAGAAACATTCCTTTCAGGTGCCTACTAGACGCAGAAATGAAGGGGGTGTTCAGACGAGGAAGGCCCGCAGAGGAACGGCAGGTGCCTTCTCCAAGGCAAGAGAACAAGGTGTGTCGCAAATGGGAGACTTGAGTGTATCTGGAGCAGGAAGTCTACCTGTGAGTGTGTGTGTGTGTGTGTGTGTGTGTGTGTGTACTCACGGGACTGAAAAGAGAACAGAGGTAGACTAGGAGGTGTGGGAGAGATAGGAGGGAGGGAGAGAAAAAGAGATACAGAGAGAGATAAAGAGAGAGATGGAGAGAGATAGAGACTGACGGATAGAGGTGAGAAGGAGGAAGAGGAGAGGGCAGGAGATTACAACCAGGTAGAAGCATTTTTATGGCATCTTAACAGTGCTGGAACAATTACCAGCAGCAACCCCTTTGTACCTGTCTATGCTCCACTCAGTCCTCACACCCAGCCTGTTAGGTTGACCCAGGAGGAAACTGAGGCCCAGAGGACACAGTTTCCCCCCTCACCTATACTGTCATGAGAAGAAGCTGAGGCAGAAGCCCAAGGAATGGTCACAGGAGCTGGGGCTGAGCACAGGGCACCTGACACTCCCAGGGTCCTTGCAACACCTGCAGCACGTTCTTTCTTACCGTTTTTTAAAGTTTATTTATTTGTTTTGAGAAGCGGGGGAGGAGGGCAGAGAGAGAGGGAGAGAGAGAGATTGAGAATCCCAAGCAGGCTCCGCACTGTCAGCACAGACCCCGATGTGGCACTCGCACTCACAAACCGTGAGAAATCGAGTCGGCCGGTTAACTGACCGAGCCACCCAGGGTGGAGAAAAGTAGGAGAGAGTTTTTGGTTTTGGCCCTCCATCTCTAGTACAACGTTGCAACTGTGTTTTTAAGTTTATTTACTTATTTGGAAAGAGAGAGAGAGCGTGCGCAAGTGGGGAAGGGGCAGAGAGAGGAAGAAAAAGAGACCGTCCCAAGCAGGCTCCACACCACCAGTGCGGAGTCGGACGCGGGGCTCGAACTCACAAACCGCGAGATCATGACTTGAGCCAAGGTTGGACGCCTAGCCGATTGAGCCACCCTCGCACCCCAACAGTTCAACTATTTAAATTAAAAACCCTCTGTTTTCCCATCACCCTGAATGTATAATATTTTTGCTCTATTTCTCTCCACCCCTTTCCCACAGTTGTTTTCCATAGGGTTGTAACCGTAAGGTATATAATACTGTGATGTATCATTTGACCCTAGCTTTTTTTCCACCATTACTGCCTAATAAACAATTCTACTTGTTGCTATGGTGCTTCCACAATGTTCATTTTAATAGCTACATAATATTTTATTCAGGGAATGTGCCATAAATTATTGAACCGTCTCTCTGTTGTTTCCTTAGTTAAATCCCCATTCTGTGATAAAACATTCATGTCAATGGACATAATAACTCATTCTGCTTTCACTAGGCCTTTTGATACTTTGGCTTTTGTTTATTTTCTCTTATAATTTGATAGACTCTGAAAGGTAAGAACACCACGTTTAATAGGATGCTCATAGTTATCTTAAGACATTCCGCAAACATTCCAAAGACTGGGATCTTCTATTTATATCCATCTAGTCAAATACACCAGCACCCGTCTCCCTTTTATGGAGTTTTGTGCACGTTGGCTCTGCTCCCTCACCTTCTCCTCTACCCACTTTGCACCCATTTAGTCTGGGGGGGTCCAACAGACTGCCTTAAAAAAACTTGCTTCTTGCGTTTTGTTTTTCATTGAACAATGAAACTACCTAGGTTGCCAGAACTTTCCTTCTCTGTCCTCCACTATGCCTTTCTCTCTTCTTGTCATAATAATTTCCCAGCTCACTCCTCTCTCTTTAAGTCCAGTACTTGATTTCATCCCTCATATAAGGATTCCCTTCAGGAATGTTCCTTTCTACTCAATTCTCATTATGAATGGTATTTTTAAAATTTCTCTTAAATTTATTTATTTTGAGAGAGAGACAGCATGAGTGGGGAGGCACAGAGAGAGAGAGAGAGAGGGAATCCCAAGCAGACTTTGTGCTGCCAGCACAGAGCCTGATGCGGGGCTCGAACCCACAAACCATGAGATCATGACATGAGCTGAAGCCAAGAGTCAGATGCTTAACTGACTGAGCCACCCAGGTGCCCCTGTAACCCTCTCTTCTAGAGACATATATATACATATTAAATACAACACCCTCACTTCTGGCTTCATTTAATTTTACTATCAATAATGTTACCTTTTCAAGTTCCTGGCTTGGTTATTTTCTTATGGGGTTTTCTGTATTTTACAGGCTGCCTCAACTTAGTTTTTGAAAGAAATGGAAAGGTAAATGAGCGAACTTCTACATGATCGAATACACATCAGTTTGAAAGTAAAAAACAATGAATAAACAAACAACAATCATGGAAAGACATCCCCTGATGTGGCAACTCAGATAAAGTTGACTTCCGAGACCATTTTAGCAGAAGGCCACTCATCATTATTCCTAATACCCAAACCCTCGTCCATGGTAGACTGGTTGGGAGTCTCATTTTCGATACTCAGTCCCCAGAAAAGGGACTCCCTGGTGAGGGTCTGAGAGTCTAGTTCCTGGAATCACTGCTGAAAATCTTTCCGAAGTGCCAACTACATGCTGAACGTGTATGACCTGCGTCGCTAGCCGTGCCTAGAGCTGCCAGCACTGGGGGTATCTTCCTTCCTTTCGGCTATTTACCAAACACAGTTCTTTGGTTTTGTGAACACACAGCGAGGAGGAGACATTTCCACCTTTCCCTGAAGTCAGGTGGGGCCACGTGACTGAACTCTGGCCCGCAGGATGTGAGCAGAGGTGGTAAGGGTCCCTTCCATCCCGGTGCACGGAAGTCTACTATATATATTTTCTTGAACTCTTTCCTTTTTCTTTCCAGCTTCACAGACATACACATGGCTCTGGTAACTGTTTTTGGAAAGCCCGTTATTAGAGATAGCACAGCACAGGAGCAGAAAGTCTTCGTGTCCAGAAGACACAGGTTCCGGAAAGTCTGCGTGGCTAATGAGGAACATAAATTTGGAGACCTGTGTGAGCAAAACAATTTAAAAAAAAATAAATAAAGGGGCGCCTGGGTGGCTCAGTCGGTTGAGCGTCTGGCTTCTGCTCAGGTCATGATCTCACGGCTCGTGAGTTCGAGCCCCGCGTCGGGCTCTGTGCTGACGGCTCAGAGCCTGGAGCCTGCTTCGGGTTCTGTGTCTCCCTCTCTCTCTGCCCCTAACCCCCTCGCATTCTGTCTCTGTCTCTCTCAAAAAGAAATAAAAACATTAAAAACAAACCAACAAACAAAAAACCTGGTTTAAAAAAAAAATTAAATAAATAAATAAATAGCAATAAATTTCCATCACGTGGCTGCTTATACGTTTTTGTCCCTTGTTTGTGACATGTAGTGCAACTCTGACAACGTACACCGTCAACACAATAACTTAACTGAGTTTCTTCGTGAATTCTAGATCATTTATCATGGTTGTTGTTCAAATCCAGCCTACTGGTGCACCTTTTTTCTCTTTTGAATGGTTTCATAAGCATTCGCATGTAAAGGGAAGAGAAGAGGTCTCTAGAGTTTTCAGTGGCCCCTCCATCTTCCCAGGACTCCTATATAATAATCATTTAAAATACGAGACCTCCCAATAAAATGACGTGAAGATTTCCACGAACTCAAGGAACCAATGGGAAGAGACCTTCATGTAATATCTGCGAGCAGAGGAATTCTCACCGGAGTCAGGACAATGCGCTCTCATTAAATTATTGTAGCGACCAGGCATCTTATTTTCTTTCAACGTTTCACTGCCTCTCTTGGCAAGTTCGACCGAAGCACTTTTCTTTTTTTTTTTTTTAAGTCACAAGTCTGGCTTTTAAAATGTGTATTTCCAGCTCGATGCAGCATGACTTTCTCTCTCATTTGTCATGTATAAGTGCAGCAGTTTATTTTCTTTGGAATCACTATACACAACCACATTTTGTGTTTTTTTTTTTTTGCTTGTGCTGGTGGTGAGCGAGCGTGTGCACGCTCACACGAGGATCTGTGCTGAGGAATTCTGTGCCTGCGAAGCTTTCCCCCACGGAGCGCAGACAGTGCTTGATGGGCGTCGGCGAGGTCCACCTTCTCTTAGGGTTATCGGCCACCAAAAGAGGCAGAAAGAAGAGAGCCCGTGAATTTGCGGGTGTTGAGCTGTTGGTTGTCCTGGATGCAGGTTTTCAAAAAATTTACAGTTTAATAAAACCCAGCTGACACCAAGTCTTTTTTTTGTAAATCATGTTTATGAGATATGAGTCAGTGATGACATATCCTTAAACTATTCCAATGAAAGGAAAGCCTCTCAGGCAAGCAGCCGTTGGTTTTGTGGGAAGTTTGGCCAAGCATGTTTCTCCGGCCTTTGGGGTGGATTCTTTCCTCACCCCAGCGAGACTCGGAAATCTTCAGAGCGCGTGCCAAGGCGGATTTTTTTCCCGTTAGAAAGTGCAGTCAGAGACCAATTTGGTTCCTCCATAGCCATGCTGACCCTCCTCCCTGTCACAGCAAGGCCTTGGCTGTGAACGGTCATCTTGAGCGTGGAGCGAGCTCTGTGACTGGTGGGCGTTCGTTTAGGTGTTGTTCATATATTCGGGGTTTCTGGAAGCCTTCCCTAAAAGTGGTCCTGTGTCATGAAGGGAGATGCCTTTGCAAAAGCAAAGGTACTTTCCTTACGCCCCCGTTTAGTTCCTGGCAGGGATATTTTCCCTCCTCAGACCCTTCTTCCTGGGCCATCAAAGGTGATGCCGTAGTCCCTCCGTGGCCTCATTACAGAATGGGTTGGAAAGACCCATGCGGTTAGGAAGCACAGGAAATAGTGAACTCTCTTCACACTCTCCAAATAAGCTGAGCATTTCCCTAGAGGGAAAGTGTTGCAGGTAAAAAGTTTATCTGTGGACTGTAGGTACACGGCTTGACTCGGCTGTGAAATGGTTTTCGCCATGATTAGATCCCATACGGTATTGCATTAACAATCTGACCTACACTAGACGCAGTACGACTCAGGGGTTCAAACGTATCATCAATGGTCATGGTCCAAAACAAGGAATTCTAAGGGTAAGGTTACCTTTAGGAAAGCTCTTTCCAAGGACACGTACGCTATATTATTTGGAATTTATACTTAATGAATTCTAGTATTCAGAGGGCTGTCTTCCAACCAAGTCAGTTATATACACAAAATGTAACTTAAAACAGGTTTACGAGAGAGAGACGATGAAGACGGAGAGGAAGAAAGGGAGGAAAAGGAGCAGGATGGGAAGAAGGGAGGACAGAAGAGATGGAGAGAAGGGGAGGAGACAGAGGGAAGGAAAGGGGGAGGGAGAGAGGTCTGCCCCTGACAAGGGCGTTAGCTGCAATAACACCGTTGTAGTTGTACTTTACCCTACAGGAAAGCCCTGGGGCTGATCTTGGACTTCTTGACCCGACTCTAGGACTGACTGCAACACATGGAGACCATGAGACATAGTCGCTGCTTCCCGCATCAGTCTGCTCCAGGCCATAGACCAAGTGCATCCTACTGAGCTCCAAGCACTGGTGTGTAAAAGCAAGACTGACAAATAGGAATTTGTCCAGAGAAGAGCAACTAGCTTATTACGTAACACGAGGCCAGAAACCCACTTCAAACGGGATAGCAACACTGAGAGAAAAGAAGATGTTGAGCTGAAGAAAGACAATTCAGTGGAGACCTTAATTTCGTCTTCAAGTGTGAAGAAGCCGTCAAGAGAAGAACAGTTGTGACGTGATCACTCTGGGTGCGGTCCGTCAGGCAGGCAACGCGGACAGGGCTTAACTGGGATTATTACTGAATAATCCAAGATGAAATGAAATGTCTTATCACTGGATCAACGGGAGATCCTTGATAATCCTGGCAAAGAAACTGTGGGCAAAATTCGCAGTGGATGTATGTGATCAGACAATTTCTACGTCTCTTTTCTGCTCCGAACTTCCATGGTTTAATGAACGATTCGGTTTTTCGCTTGTTTGTTTGTTTAAGACGACTCTGCTGAGTTGATGGGAAAGGGCCAAGGTTTAGAGACAGATCTATACTTTATGCCAAGAAAGGCCACTCAGTAGGGTTGCTGACATATAGACTTTACATGACAAAAGCCAAAAATAAGCGTTCCCTGTTTCTGTTAGTTCCTGATATTGATCGTGCCCAAGTCCTTCTGTGTAGACAGCTAAATAACCCTGGGGATTGGAGGCTTACTCCTCCACGGCGATCTTATTTTAAAAGAAGATTCATCTCTGCAGAAAAAAATACCATTCTCCATATCTTACAGTCTAAAGTGCTACGGTACAACTCACACATACACTTCTCACCTAAACTTGACAGAAAAACCATACCCAGTTGTGACCTTCCCCTTTTTACAAATGAGAAACTGAGAGAAGTTGGGTCTTGTCTACTCATACTATTTTAATATGGCAAATCTTTTGAAATGGAGAGGGAGAAGGATTCTTCTCTTTCAATCGTGTTAACTCAACAAGTCTCTCGGGTACCTATCCCGTGTCACGTGCTCAGTAGGTCCTGTAGAGAATTTATCAATCTGCAGACGGTCTAACTGCAAGAAAATTACTTGAAAAGCAAAACTAAAATAACACTTCATAGGCGTGACAGAAAAAGGTGCATCTCTATCCGAAATAATTTTGCCCTGTTATCTATGCATTTAGGATTTTATTCCTCAGTAAATCATCTGTAATAAAGCGAAGTTTCATTTTTGAGTTCCTCAAAATGTTTAAAGGATTTATCACACCATCAGAAATATAAAATCTTAGGAATAAATCTGGTAAAAGGTACTCAATCCTTGTACACTGGAAACGAGAAAGCGTTGCTGAGGGAAAGTAAAGAAGAGTTAAATAAATGGGGCAATACACCACGTTCATCTTTTGGAAGACTCAATATTATGGAGAAATATATTCAACCAAGTTGAGCTGTATCCTCTGCACAGTCCTGCTAAAAATCAAGTCAGGCTTTTTCTAGAAGTTGGCAAGCTGGTTCGAAGACTCACGCAGAAATACACGGATCACTCCGAGCATTGGGAGTTCAGTCAGTTTTTCTTTATTTTTTATTCAAATTTTTTTAATGTTGAGAGAGAGACAGAGAGCAAGTAGGGGAGGGGCAGCAAGAGAGGGAGACACAGAATCTGAAGCAGGCGCCAGGATCTGTCAGCACAGAGCCCGACGCAGGGCTCGAACTCAGACCGCGAAATCGTGACCCGAGCTGAAGTCGAGCGCTTAACCGACTGAGCCACCCAGGTGTCCCCTGGCTCTGACAATTTGTGTGTTCCTGGTGAACAGGAAGAGTGACATCAAATGTTTCTTCTAGAAATATTCCATTTCGGAGGAAAGATGGCCTGCTGGGAAGGAGCATTATCATGCCAGGCAGTGCAGAGAGAGGATATAATACTACAAAAACGGAAAGCTGGATTTTGGTCACAACCTGAGTTTTTAGTGTCCTAATGAACTCAAATGTCCTCCATCTGGTGAATGCCCCTGGCCAAGACCTAATCAGAACCTTCCAGACACTTTTCTTAAAGAGTGAGACACGACTTCTCATCTGGTGCAGTTTTTGGCTCCCACACACGTCCCTCTTGGACCCTCCACGTTTACAGCACTGAAGCTGTCTCTCCTCACCTCTTTTAGGCTAATTTCCTAGAAATAAACTGAGAAAAGAGCCCATCTATAAACGCCTGTTGGGTTTTAAAAAGTTTTTCCCTCTGCATTCTATTTTGTCTGGCATCAATATTGTATCAATTATCTGCTCTTAGGGGCTGAATTATGTCGCCCCACAAATTCAGATGTTGGAGTCCTCACCCGCAGTATCTCGGAACGGCCCATAGTTGGTGACAAGGCCTTTAAAGAGACAGATGAGGCAAAAATGAGGTCACATGAGTGGGCCCTAATCCACTAAGTGATGTGTGTCTTTACAAGAAGAGGAGATTAGGAGACACCTGAGTGGCACAGCTGGGTAAGCCCTTGACTCTTGATTTCGGCCCAGGTCATGATCTTACGGTTTCGTGAGTTCTAGCCCCGAGTGGGGTTCTGTGCTGACACTGTGGAGCCTGCTTGGGATTCTCTCTCTCCGTCTCTCTCTCTCTTCCCCTCCCTGTGCCCCTCCCCTGCTCACTCCCTCTCTCTCAAAATAAATAAATAAACTTAGAGAAAAAGATTAAAAGGAGATTAAGGCACAGACACCCAGAAAGGGGGGGACCACCTGAAGACGGGGAGAAGGTGGACATCAGCAAGCCAGGGAGAGAGGTCCCAGGAGCAGCAAGTCTGCTGACACCTTGATCTTGACTTCCGGCCTCCAGAACTATGAGGGAGTTGATTTCTATTGTTTAAGACCCCAACCTCTACCTCTGTGGTACCTTGTTCCAGAAGCTCTAGTTAACTAATGCATCTGGTGTCTCTTTCTTTTTTTCTCTCCTGGCAAGTCAAAAATACAATCTATGCCTGATTTTATATCCCTGATCATTGAAAACAAATAAAATAGCTGACATTCTACCTCCCTCTAATAACTACCAGGGTTCATCATACCCTGATGAACATATTTTTTGTCTCTCTCTGAACTCACATACCACACACACGTCTATCGTTTTGTATTAAAAATAACATATATGCCACTGAAAACATTGCCTTTTCTCCTTTCTTCTCCCTTTACCCTCATCTCTTTACCAGCAAGTGCTAGAAAATAGGTGTTTACCTTTCTATACTTCCCTCCATGCTCATATAATCATCGCCAAACAAGGGTGTGAGCGTGTCTGTTTAAACACATGCATGTCCGCAAATCTCTTCATGCTTTTACAGGGATTTATTTTGCCTTTATTCTCATTGTGGCTTTCACCAAATTAATTTCTTTAGTAGATTTCTAAAACCGTATTTTCCTTTTTGTGTAAAGTTTTGCTATGTTAATTGTTTTTTTTTCACTTATCTTTTTATTATGAGAGGTCTCAAAAATATAGATCTCACTTATTTTTATGGTTGTATAACATTGTGTTAAAAACATATATAAAACTTTAGTCAAATCACTTGTCATGATGATTCACCCCATGTTTTTGCTTTTATAGTAAAAGCATTTAATTTTCCTTTGTTATACAATTTTTCTCTGGTTTTACTGTCAGGATTACAATAAAGCTAATAAAATGATTTGGGCATGATTCTTTGTTTTTCTGTTCTATGGATCAATTTGGGTAATAATGGAAATGATCTTTCATGGAACTAAACCTTAAATAGGACAGACCCCATGGATATGTAGATTCCAACTGTGACGTTTATAACAATGATACATATCTTGGATTTGATTTGTATTTTGCTAGAGCCAAAATTTATCTAAAACTGTCTGAAATAGTTTGTGATCACTGCATATTCTGAAGCTTTGAATATTTAAAAACACCTTTATTTTGCCTTTTTAAATTTCTTTAGCCAGTTTCTAAAACTTTAATCTTGTGTGCGGGTAAAGGTTTGGTTGGCTAACTGTTTTCTGAAAAACTGTGTTGTCAAGATCATTTGGGAAAGAACGTGTTTACCCTTTATTTTGTTTATTACCATTTACCATTTATCTGTAGCACTGTGCTGTTTTCATGCAGGATGCTGTTTATTTGTGCCTCATCTTTCATTTAACCATAATCCTCATAAACTTTTTCCCTCTTGTAGAGAACCAATTTGTGGCCTTACGTGTCCTCTCTCTTATATCTGTCAGCTATTGAAGCATGATTTTCTTTTTTTTTTAATTTTTTTTTAACTTTTTTTTTTTTTTTAATATATGAAATTTACTGTCAAATTGGTTTCCATACAACACCCAGTGCTCCTCCCAAAAGGTGCCCTCCTCAATACCCATCACCCACCCTGCCCTCCCTCCCACCCCCCATCAACCCTCAGTTTGTTCTCAGTTTTTAACAGTCTCTTATGCTTTGGCTCTCTCCCACTCTAACCTCTTTTTTTTTTTTTTTCCTTCCCCTCCCCCATGGGTTTCTGTTAAGTTTCTCAGGATCCACATAAGAGTGAAACCATATGGTATCTGTCTTTCTCTGTATGGCTTATTTCACTTAGCATCACACTCTCCAGTTCCGTCCATGTTGCTACAAAAGGCCATATTTCATTTTTTCTCATTGCCACGTAGTATTCCATTGTGTATATAAACCACAATTTCTTTATCCATTCATCAGTTGATGGACATTTAGGCTCTTTCCATAATTTGGCTATTGTTGAGAGTGCCGCTATAAACATTAGGGTACAGGTGCCCCTATGCATCAGTACTCCTGTATCCCTTGGATAAATTCCTAGCAGTGCTATTGCTGGGTCATAGGGTAGGTCTATTTTTAATTTTCTGAGGAACCTCCACACTGCTTTCCAGAGCGGCTGCACCAATTTGCATTCCCACCAACAGTGCAAGAGGGTTCCCGTTTCTCCACATCCTCTCCAGCATCTATAGTCTCCTGATTTGTTCATTTTAGCCACTCTGACTGGCGTGAGGTGATATCTGAGTGTGGTTTTGATTTGTATTTCCCTGATAAGGAGCGACGTTGAGCATCTTTTCATGTGCCTGTTGGCCATCCGGATGTCTTCTTTAGAGAAGTGTCTATTCATGTCTTCTGCCCATTTCTTCACTGGGTTATTTGTTTTTCGGGTGTGGAGTTTGGTGAGTTCTTTATAGATTTTGGATACTAGCCCTTTGTCCAATATGTCATTTGCAAATATCTTTTCCCATTCCGTTGGTTGCCTTTTAGTTTTGTTGGTTGTTTCCTTTGCTGTGCAGAAGCTTTTTATCTTCATAAGGTCCCAGTAGTTCATTTTTCCTTTTAATTCCCTAGCCTTTGGGGATGTGTCAAGTAAGAGATTGCTACGGCTGAGGTCAGAGAGGTCTTTTCCTGCTTTCTCCTCTAGGGTTTTGATGGTTTCCTGTCTCACATTCAGGTCCTTTATCCATTTTGAGTTTATTTTTGTGAATGGTGTGAGAAAGTGGTCTAGTTTCAACCTTCTGCATGTTGCTGTCCAGTTCTCCCAGCACCATTTGTTAAAGAGACTGTCTTTTTTCCATTGGATGTTCTTTCCTGCTTTGTCAAAGATGAGTTGGCCATACGTTTGTGGGTCTAGTTCTGGGGTTTCTATTCTATTCCATTGGTCTATGTGTCTGTTTTTGTGCCAATACCATGCTGTCTTGATGATGACAGCTCTGTAGTAGAGGCTAAAGTCTGGGATTGTGATGCCTCCTGCTTTGGTCTTCTTCTTCAAAATTACTTTGGCTATTCGGGGCCTTTTGTGGTTCCATATGAATTTTAGGATTGCTTGTTCTAGTTTCGAGAAGAATGCTGGTGCAATTTTGATTGGGATTGCATTGAATGTGTAGATAGCTTTGGGTAGTATTGACATTTTGACAATATTTATTCTTCCAATCCATGAGCAGGGAATGTCTTTCCATTTCTTTATATCTTCTTCAATTTCCTTCATAAGCTTTCTATAGTTTCAGCATACAGATCTTTTACATCTTTGGTTAGATTTATTCCTAGATATTTTATGCTTCTTGGTGCAATTGTGAATGGGATCAGTTTCTTCATTTGTCTTTCTGTTGCTTCATTGTTAGTGTATAAGAATGCAACTGATTTCTGCACATTGATTTTGTATCCTGCAACTTTGCTGAATTCATGTATCAGTTCTAGCAGACTTTTGGTGGAGTCTATCGGATTTTCCATGTATAATATCATGTCATCTGCAAAAAGCGAAAGCTTGACTTCATCTTTGCCAATTTTGATGCCTTTGATTTCCTTTTGTTGTCTGATTGCTGATGCTAGAACTTCCAGCACTATATTAAACAACAGCGGTGACAGTGGGCATCCCTGTCGTGTTCCTGATCTCAGGGAAAAAGCTCTCAGTTTTTCCCCGTTGAGGATGATGTTAGCTGTGGGCTTTTCATAAATGGCCTTTATGATCTTTAAGTATGTTCCTTCTATCCCGACTTTCTCAAGGGTTTTTATTAAGAAAGGGTGCTGGATTTTGTCAAAGGCCTTTTCTGCATCGATTGACAGGATCATATGGTTCTTCTCTTTCTTTTTGTTAATGTGATGTATCACGTTGATCGATTTGCGAATGTTGAACCAGCCCTGCATCCCAGGAATGAATCCCACTTGATCATGGTGAATAATTCTTTTTATATGCTGTTGAATTCGATTTGCTAGTATCTTATTAAGAATTTTTGCATCCATATTCATCAGGGATATTGGCCTGTAGTTCTCTTTTTTTACTGGGTCTCTGTCTGGTTTAGGAATCAAAGTAATACTAGCTTCATAGAATGAGTCTGGAAGTTTTCCTTCCCTTTCTATTTCTTGGAATAGCTTGAGAAGGATAGGTATTATCTCTGCTTTAAATGTCTGGTAGAACTCCCCTGGGAAGCCATCTGGTCCTGGACTCTTATTTGTTGGGAGATTTTTGATAACCGATTCAATTTCTTCGCTGGTTATGGGTCTGTTCAAGCTTTCTATTTCCTCCTGATTGAGTTTTGGAAGAGTGTGGGTGTTTAGAAATTTGTCCATTTCTTCCAGGTTGTCCAATTTGCTGGCATATAATTTTTCATAGTATTCCCTGATAATTGTTTGTATCTCTGAGGGATTGGTTGTAATCATTCCATTTTCATTCATGATTTTATCTATTTGGGTCATCTCCCTTTTCTTTTTGAGAAGCCTGGCTAGAGGTTTGTCAATTTTGTTTATTTTTTCAAAAAACCAACTCTTGGTTTCGTTGATCTGCTCTACAGTTTTTTTAGATTCTATATTGTTTATTTCTGCTCTGATCTTTATTATTTCTCTTCTTCTGCTGGGTTTAGGCTGCCTTTGCTGTTCTGCTTCTATTTCCTTTAGGTGTGCTGTTAGATTTTGTATTTGGGTTTTTTCTTGTTTCTTGAGATAGGCCTGGATTGCAATGTATTTTCCTCTCAGGACTGCCTTCGCTGCATCCCAAAGCGTTTGGATTGTTGTATTTTCATTTTCGTTTGTTTCCATGTATATTTTAATTTCTTCTCTAATTGCCTGGTTGACCCACTCATTCGTTAGTAGGGTGTTCTTTAACCTCCATGCTTTTGGAGGTTTTCCAGACTTTTTCCTGTGGTTGATTTCAAGCTTCATAGCATTGTGGTTTGAAAGTATGCATGGTATAATTTCAATTCTTGTAAACTTATGAAGGGCTGTTTTGTGACCCAGTATATGATCTATCTTGGAGAATGTTCCATGTGCACTCGAGAAGAAAGTATATTCTGCTGCTTTGGGATGCAGAGTTCTAAATATATCTGTCAAGTCCATCTGATCCAATGTATCATTCAGGGCCCTTGTTTCTTTATTGACTGTGTGTCTAGATGATCTATCCATTTCTGTAAGTGGGGTGTTAAAGTCCCCTGCAATGACCACATTCTTATCAATAAGGTTGCTTATGTTTATGAGTAATTGTTTTATATATCTGGGGGCTCGGGTATTTGGCGCATAGACATTTATAATAGTTAGCTCTTCCTGGTGGATAGACCCTGTGATTATTATATAATGCCCTTCTTCATCTCTTGTTACAGCCTTTAATTTAAAGTCTAGTTTGTCTGATATAAGTATGGCTACTCCAGCTTTCTTTTGGCTTCCAGGAGCATGATAAATAGTTCTCCATCCCCTCACTCTCAATCTAAAGGTGTCCTCAGATCTAAAATGAGTCTCTTGTAGACAGCAAATAGATGGGTCTTGTTTTTTTATCCATTCTGATACCCTATGTCTTTTAGTTGGCGCATTTAATCCATTTACATTCAGTGTTATAGAAAGATATGGGTTTAGAGTCATTGTGATGTCTGTATGTTTTATGCTTGTAGTGATGTCTCTGGTACTTTGTCTCACAGGATCCCCCTTAGGATCTCTTGTAGGGCTGGTTTCGTGGTGACAAATTCCTTCAGTTTTTGTTTGTTTGGGAAGACCTTTATCTCTCCTTCTATTCTAAATGACAGACTTGCTGGATAAAGGATTCTCGGCTGCATATTTTTTCTGTTTAGCACACTGTAGATATCGTGCCAAGCCTTTCTGGCCTGCCAAGTTTCAAAGGAGAGATCAGTCACGAGTCTTATAGGTCTCCCTTTATAAGTGAGGGCACGTTTATCCCTTGCTGCTTTCAGAATTTTCTCTTTATCCTTGTATTTTGCCAGTTTCACTATGATATGTCGTGCAGAAGATCGATTCAAGTTACGTCTGAAGGGAGTTCTCTGTGCCTCTTGGATTTCAATGCCTTTTTCCTTCCCCAGTTCAGGGAAGTTCTCAGCTATAATTTGTTCAAGTACCCCTTCAGCACCTTTCCCTCTCTCTTCCTCCTCTGGGATACCAATTATGCGTATATTATTTTTTTTTAGTGTATCACTTAGTTCTCTAATTTTCCCCTCATACTCCTGGATTTTTTTATCTCTCTTTCTTTCAGCTTCCTCTTTCTCCATAACTTTATCTTCTAGTTCACCTATTCTCTCCTCTGCCTCTTCAAGCCGAGCCATCGTGGATTCCATTTTGTTTTGCATTTCGTTTAAAGCGTTTTTCAACTCCTCGTGACTGTTCCTTAGTCCCTCGATCTTTGTGGCAAGAGATTCTCTGCTGTCCTGTATACTGTTTTCAAGCCCAGCGATTAATTTTATGACTATTATTCTAAATTCACTTTCTGTTATATTATTTAAATCCTTTTTGATCAGTTCATTAGCTGTTGTTATTTCCTGGAGATTCTTCTGAGGGGAATTCTTCCGTTTGGTCATTTTGGAGAGTCCCTTGCGTGGTGAGGACCTGCAGTGCACTTCCCCTGTGCTGTGGTGTATAACTGGAGTTAGTGGGCGGGGCCGCATTCCGACCCGATGTCTGCCCCCAGCCCACCGCTGGGGCCACAGTCAGACTGGTGTGTGCCTTCTCTTCCCCTCTCCTAGGGGCGGGATTCACTGTGGGGTGGCGTGGCCCGTCTGGGCTACTTGCACCCTGCCAGGCTTGTGTTGCTGGGGATCTGGCGTATTAGCGGGGGTGGGTAGGCAAGGTGCACGGGGGGTGGAGGGGCAGGCTTAGCTCGCTTCTCCTTAGGTGATCCACTCCAGGAGGAGCCCTGTGGCAGCGGGAGGGAGTCAGATCCGCTGCCGGAGGTTTGGCTCCGCAGAAGCACAGAGTTGGGTGTTTGCGCGGAGCGAGCAAGTTCCCCGGCAGGAACTGGTTCCCTTTGGGATTTTGGCTGGGGGATGGGCGGGGGAGATGGCGCTGGCGCCTTTGTTCCCCGCCAAGCTGAGCTCTGCCGTCCGGGGGCTCAGCAGCTCTCCCTCCCTTTGTCCTCCAGCCTTCCCGCTTTCCGAGCGGAGCTGTTAACTTCTGACCTCCCAGACGCTAAGTCGCGCTTGCTGTCGGAACACAGTCCGTCCGGCCCCTCCGCTTTTGCCAGCCAGACTCGGGGGCTCCGCTTGGCCGACGAGCCGCCCCTCCGCCCCGGCTCCCTCCCGCCGGTCCGTGGAGCGCGCACCGCCTCGCCGCCCTTCCTACCCTCTTCCGTGGGCCTCTCGTCTGCGCTTGACTCCGGAGACTCCCTTCTGCTAATCCTCTGGCGGTTTTCTGGGTTCTTTAGGCAGGTGTAGGTGGAATCTAAGTGATCGGCAGGACGCGCTGTGAGCCCCGCGTCCTCCTACGCCGCCATCTTCCGGAACCCCCCTTTAACTTTTTTTTTTATTTATTTTTGAGACAGAGAGAGACAGAGCATGAACAGGGGAGGGGCAGAGAGAGAGGGAGACACAGAATCGGAAGCAGGCTCCAGGCTCTGAGCCATCAGCCCAGAGCCCGACGCGGGGCTCGAACTCACGGACCGCGAGATCGTGACCTGAGCCGAAGTCGGACGCCCAACCGACTGAGCCACCCAGGCGCCTCTGAAGCATGATTTTCTATGTCAGTATTCAGTTTCTCCTTTTTTTTTGTACATTATTTGGATTAATTCTTTTTTTGTACATTATTTGGATTAATTCTCATTATTTTTCTAGCTTTTTGGTAGCATAGCTTATTAATGGTTCAGCCTTTCCCGGTTTTTAAATTTTTATTAGTATCTTTATTTGAGACAATTGCATTCTCCCAACCCACTGCTTTATCTGCATATTATAGATTTTTTTTTTTTGTATCTCATAGATTTTTGATAGGTGGGATTGTATAGATTGATAGCTCTTTATTTATTTATTTTGATTTTTTATTGGTTTCAGGAGTAGAAGTTAGTGACTCATCACTTACGGGTAACACCCAGGGCTCATCCCAGCAAGTGCCCTCCTTAATGCACACCAGCCATCTAGCCCATCCCCCACCCACCTCCCTCCGTAAACCTTCAGTTTGTTCTCTACCCTTAAGAGTCTTTTATGGTTTAGACTCTTAAATACAGAGAACAAACTGAGGGTCGCTGGAGGGCTGTTGGGCGGGGGGGGGGGGATGGGCTACATGGATGATGGGCATTAAGGAGGGCACTTGTTGCCCTGGGTGTTACCCGTAAGTGATGAATCACTAACTTCTACTCCTGGAACCGTTATTACGTATATGTTAACTCCCTTGGATTTAAATAACATTTAAAAACATTTAAAAAAAGAGCGTCTTATGGTTTGCCTCCCTCTCTGTTTTTGATCTTATTTTATTTTTCCTTCCCTTCCCGATGGTCATCTGTTTTGAAACGTTCAATGTGGCTTTTCATTTGATCTATGCATTTAAGCATGTATTCTCCGTAGTATTTATTTTTTGTCAAGAGAAGAGGCTCGAGTTAATCTAGTTTATGGCCTCTATCATTACAGGTTGGCGCGAGACATTTTATCTAATTTTACCCAATTTCTTCCTTTATTCCCCAGTCTCTTCTGATCTTTCCTCCACCAGCCACTATTATTCTCGTTATGGTGTTTCCTAAAATGTCTGTTGTTGTTTTGTGCTTGTATTGTCTTGTATGGAACTGGCACCGTTTCTAATACTGCTTGTTGTGTCCCATGTTCTCTTCCTGTTCTTTTAATGTTTATTTTTGAGGCAGGGAGCATGAGCGGGGGTGGGGGGCAGGGACAGAGGGAGACGGGGACAGATTCCGAAGCAGGCTTCATGCTGACAGCACAGAGCCCAGTGAGGGACTCGAACTCACGACCTGTGAGATCATGACCTGAGCTCGAGTTGGAAGCTCAATAGACTGAGCCACCCAGGCGCCCCATTTCCAACGTTCTTTTGTTGAATACGACATGTCTGTGTCTACCCTTGTCCTTGTGCGTCCCCTAGCCCGGACTCCATAACGTGACCCTGCAGATTAAACCTGACCACCTCCCACACATGCACAGGCAGAGTTTCCTCACCCCCCTCGCACCCTCACAATCCTGTGCCAAGCATGCCAGTCTACGTCCTTATAAAGACCTGTTTCTGAGAATTTCTGCCCCAGAGAGGGAGGGTTGGTGTGCCGCCAGAGGTTTGATGGTCCTGCCCGGCTATCTTTCAGAAAGGCTTCACCGGTCTTCCTTTCCACCGGCAGGGCGTGAGGGCTCCCGCACACTTACGTCGATATAGGGTTGTCTCATTTTTCTTTAATTTTCATTTGTCTGATGGCTGCAAAGTTTCACTAACTTGTCACGTGCTTCTCAGCCTTAGTCCCTCCTCTTCTGTCAACCGCCTGTGACTGTCACACTGCTTTCTTTGTCTCCATGCTCTTGCCCGTGTCCAGAATTGAATTCCTGGATTGAAATCCTTTCCTGGATTGAGTTCACATTTTCCTAGAGTCCAAGTGTGAACGAAACTTTCAGAAATAGCCTGCGTGTACGACATATTCTGAAGCCTCGGCTGTAGAAAATATCTTTGTTTTGCATTTACGGGGGGATGCTGGATGGATTTATTGGGAATAAAATTCTAAACGCGTCATTCATTGTCTCAGAATGTGATACACAAGTGTCCACCGCTTTTCCTCAACCAGGATCGCGGCGATGGCCTTCGTGCGAAGGCCGTCATCGTTTGCCGGTCACCTGAATTTTCTCTCTGGCCCTCGCACTTCTTCTGAAGCCACACCGCATGGAGACTGGTTGCAAGGGTACCAGTATCCCTTTGATCTTATTTGGCATTTCCTTGTTTCTATAATTCCAGAGTCTCTGGGAAAATTCTTTCCCTCTTGCTTTCATTGTTCCTTCCATTACGTTCTACATGCGTAGAATGCCCGTTAGAAGGACCTGGATTTTCTGGGTGCATCCTTTATGTTCCTAAACTTTTTCTAGACTATTTCACCCCTTGCAGTCCTCTTGTGCTCAACTCTGGAGAAGCTTCATGACTCAAACTCCCAGGGTGCTAATTTTCTCTTACCAGCTATGAAGAACTGCCAGTTTTTTTGTTTCAGAATCACTCTTTTAATGCCCAAGATCACAAATGAATCTGTTTTTTAAAGTTTTATATATTTAAGTAAACCCTACACCCTACATGGGGCTCACACTCAAGACCCCGAGATCAGGATTCACACAGTCTTCCGACCGAGGCAGCCAGGCACCCCAAATGGATCATTTTCTTAAGAGACCGATTTTTTTTCCTCCTGTTTATTTGAAAATATTAATTTTTGTAATTCTCTTTCTTTTCTTCCGTGAATGCTCATTTTGGGGACGTGATTTCTTCATTTCGAGTTTGCCATCTTTTATTTGGTTTATTTTCGTGAAGTGTTGGTTTATTATTTCTCTATTCATCCTGTTTGAGAATCCCCGTCTGACCATAGAAATTTGTATTTCAAGCACTTTTGTTTAGTTCATGGCACTCTGCTTGGATTTCTAGTACAGCTACAATTTTATTTATTTAAAAATTTTTTTTCTGTCATTCTTAGGGATCTGGGACAAAAGGGCAAGTGGTAAGTGTATTTAGTCCAACATGTTGATTCAATCTCCTCTCCAGTGTTTTCTAATTGAGCAAGTTTCATGTTTAGTAAGCTAAAATGTGAGTTGTAGGCAGTGTCTTCATTGTCTACAGTCTGGTTATGAAAACAGAGATCAGTTTCAGGGTAGATCTGAGAGGCTGGACCGCCTGATAGCTGCAAGCAAGAGTTGCTATACTGAAAGACATCTCATGCAGGTTAGAGGGATTTCAGAGAGAGATTTGGGTGGTCTGCTGGCTCAGAGACATGGGATCCTTCTGCAGAACTCTGTTTAAAATGTACAACTTCTGCCAGCCTCACTGGTCCTCTCTCTGACTTCCAATGTTCCTGCATCTCATAACAATGGACCAACATGATGGAGATCTCTGGCAGATTTATAGGAAGGGCAAGCCACCTTAAATGAATAATTTACAATTCTAATATAATTCTGAAATTCTCTGAAAGGAAGAAAGTAATGAGAATGTGGCAAATAAAAAAGCTATCGGGAGGTTATGAATCATTTAAAGAGTCGTTGGTGCGATCAATATATCTATGCCACACAATTATAAACAAGGGCCCTGGAATAGTTAGAGATGTAACCTCTTACTGGAAAAATCACCAAGTCATAAACTGAGGACTTCTTATTTTGAGGCATCCTTTTTGACAAAATACTTGATATAGAAACGCAGTTAGTGGGATAAAAAGAATAGTGCTAAAATTGCCTGTCTGAGGAAATTCATGCTTTGCGCATGTTAGCTTTCATTAAATAAAAAATACATCGAAATAGGCAAAAGTAATTTTTAACAAACAACTTGCTTCTCCAAATTTGTTACATAAAATCAATCACCACTTTCAATTTCAACATCAAGTCTAGGGGGATATGGTATGTATATTTTAAGATGCAAGGCAGACTTGGCTAAACACCTGTTAATGAGACATACTCTATACTTTTCTTGAAATCATTGGACACCGTCTGAGACTCACCAGCGGTCCCAGCGGCTCTCCTGGCCCTTTGGATTCCTTGCTTACAGCTTTCCTGCTCATTTAGCTCTCACCCTGAAGACAGCAGCAAAAGACAAAGCAATTCTCCATCAGTGTCATCTGACCCTTATCACATTGTGCCCTAACCGTTGGATAGCTAGGCTCGTCTTCCTCCTCATCAGCAAACGAAGAATCTCAATTATTGTTTTGCTTTACTGAAAGGAGCTTAACGACTATAATTTGAAATGATATTTTGCAACGTCTATTTTCTGTTAATTCTGGGATGCGCTCTTGGATATATATATCCAACCATCTATCCTGACACCAATAAAATTTAGAAGCATCTTACAATTGTGGTTGCCCAGACTGTTATATTCACTCTGGCAATAAGTTGGTTACTATTCTGGTAGCATGACGGGACAATGGCAGCTCTTTGATGTTTCAGTCAACAACCATTTAAGGACTATTTGAGGAATGAACATAAATCCTGGTTGTCGTCTGAAAAGTTTTTATTGAAACTTTTTGGTAATATCAAACATCTGCCAGGATTAGAATTTGCAGAATTGATGTAATTGGCTTGGGTATGAGTCTTGAAACAATAGTGGAAACTTCTTGTTGGCAAAGAAAATGATGTTGTGTGAGGGAAAAAAACATGGACATCAGTGAGTAGTTAAACATTATTTTTAGATCAGTGACTCTGAATACAAAGTACTTTTAATATCTCTTAAGCAATTAGCTTCACTTACATTTTCTTGTTCATGTTCACATAAGTGGCATAGGATTAAAAACAGTATCTCACCTGTCTAAAGGAACTTTTTCAACAAATATGAAATGTAACTTTTCTGTGATAAAATGCTATAGATCATAGTTGAATCACCAGAAAATAAGTAACCGGTGCATTGGGATCTTTAAAATGTCGTGGTAAGCTAAGAGCAGGATATGTAATTGCTTGAAGAGTTTAACAAAATATTTTTATGCAAAATTTATATAACCTTTATCCTCCGTAAGTCCCTACACCTCGCCTGATGAAAGTACAGACAAGTTGTGTAAACACAATAAGAAGAAACTTACAAAGAAGTGAGAGTAAATAAATAATTCTTAACGGCATAAAAACTGTAAGTACTTTGCAAAGTACTTTGCAAAGGGTCATCCACCAAGCACTATGAAGAATTCAAAGGTAAGAAGGGCGATGTCCAGTCTCACTGAAGATAAGCCTTAATCATTGTCACTTGAGGTCAATACGACTTACAGGTAGGATTTTCACGGACATAGATGGTAGGAGAGGTGTCACGGGGGGAGGAGAGATCACCTTTAGAGGTGTGCTCAGCACAAGACAGATAGTCTAGGCTCTAACTTAGGGTTTGCAGAGTGAGTAGAGGGCCGTGAGGCGGGCACGGAGCAAGACGCCAGCTCATAGATGGTCTCCAATCCACGGCATTTGGGTTTCATTGTATGATCGATTAGAAACCATTGTACCTATGGACACGGTGAGTGAATCCAACCACAAGTCCTCAAAGAGGATTCTGGCATTGCTCGTAGGATAGGTTTTTGTTGGGACTGGGGACAGGGAGCGGGGGAGGGATGTAACATAATGGACGAGCAGAGAAAATGGAAGAGCGAGTCACGTTGACACTTTCTCTGAGAGATGTGTGTCTGTTTTTTTATTTTTTTAAATGTGTTTTTTTTTTTTTTTTTTTTTTTTTTTTTTTTTTTTTTTTTTTTGAGACAGAGAGAGACAGAGCATGAGCAGGGAAGGGGCAGAGAGAGAGGGAGACACAGAATCGGAAACAGGCTCCAGGCTCCGAGCCATCAGCCCAGAGCCTGACGCGGGGCTCGAACTCACGGACCGCGAGATCGTGACCTGGCTGAAGTCGGACGCTTAACCGACTGCACCACCCAGACGCCCCGAGATGTGTATCTGTTTTGAGACGGTTTGCAGATAGTCCCATGACGATACCTGCGAGCGATGTTCCACGCCGACATCATATCCTCCGTGTCTGAAGGAAACATCATCACAGCAAGTCCACGCTCACTGTTACGATTTGCATTCTTTATTTGAAGGAGTTACCTCCTTTGAGACGCAAACTAATTTCTCTAATTGCCTGGTGGGCTCAGACCACTGCGAGGAATAGCAGGTGAAATCAGGGAACTACAAGAGGAGAGCTTCCTGGGCTGTCGTGGCCACCAGTGGAGAGAAGAAACCATGTTTCTAGTCCCCACAGTGCCAGATCTCAAACTAGCTGAGTTATGAATCTTCAGCTTGACGAGAAAACTAGGAAGATGCAACACACACACACACACACACACACACACGCTCATATACACACCTATGCACACACACACGATCACGCACACACGTGCGCACACGCATTCACACATGCAAACTTACAGATGTAAGAAACATACGAAAACTCGGAAGAAGATTTGTCTACGTCTTTGGAAGTAAAGCAGTGAAGAGTGGTAGAAAGAACATAGAATGTTTTCTCGGCTACAATTGAGTTCGATCTTTGTTGTGTGACTCTAGGCGAGTGATGTCACAAGGAGGTCTGAGCCTTAGCTGGCTTATGGTTTGATTTCAAGTCTGTCTCGCTCACTTACAGCTCTTCTTTGGAAAGGAGAGTTTCCTCACAGCAAGGCTGAGGTTGAGGTTGGCCCGAGTGCCCTGTCACGCACAAGGCGCTCTACTCATGAGAGACTTTTCAGCAAATGCCTGCGTCAACGTGTGGTAGGAGACTGGGGTCAGCCAGGGCCAGTGCACGCCTAGTTTTGGTGAAGCGAATCAGAGAGGCTCCCCGGTGGGCTTGGATGTTTGACCTGGGGCCACTCACTTGCTTTCTCCGACCCTCAGATCATCTATCTGTAGGTACTTAACCTTCGTCTCCCTCTGGCCAGATATCCCCGCCACTACGGGGAGGTTTCACTTTCGGCCTCTGTTGGAGGCTGGCTCTCACCCTCTCCCTCAGCACTTCTAGTGTGTTCTGATGTTATCTCACTCAGCAGAGATAGCTGCTGGGAGCTGACCTTCATCTTCAACTGTCAGTTTCCTTCGAGCAGTTCCTTCGGAACATAGCAGTTCATGCAAACCAAGCCCAGACAGAAGAGACACAACCCACCCAGCCACAGCCACAGCCACATAGAGTGTGAGGCTCGGTTGTATCTCTCGATTTGGAAGTTCCTTGCTGACAATTGGTGGCATTTGACTGGTAGGAGCATGAAGAAGGAATAAAAAATACACACACACACACACACACACACCCCACATTCCTCATCCGTTAGGAGTCCATCTTCCAGAGAACAAATTGAATGTTCCATCTCAAATCACTTAAAGCCAGGTGAAGCTCTCCTGTTGAATATTCTATGCCATGGTGCTTGAACCCTTTCTAGTATAAGCGGTGGGTTCTGTTAAACCTCAAGCCAGATTTTGGTTCCATATCTTCACTCTGAAGGGCCCTAGAGAGCTCCACTCTGAGGCCAGCTTTCTTCTATCAGGTGCCCCTTGAGAAGAGACAGAATTCCGAGCCTCTCTACCTGCACGAATCTGGTTGAGATCAGATTTTAAGTCTTATTTCTGGTTTGTTTGGGTTTTTCTTAAGTGTCTGCACTGTCCAGTTCTCCCTCCCTCCTCAGCGATGTACTTCAGCACCCCCATGTGACTCAGAATCAGCTGTCCGTCCGCCGTTAAGATTGACACAATACTTGCCGAAAACAATCTGTGCCGAGTGCAGATGCCTTGGACAGAGATTTGCTCTTTGCAGATCTGGACCACACGCATACTCCGTGGCATCGGTTAATAGGATGCCATGCTCCGGTGGTTAAAACAACCACCACTAATGTTTCCATTTATTTCCTTCAGCAAACTAGGATAAGCATGTGCTGGGTATCAGGCTCCATGCTAGGGTCTGAGGTGGGGCAGGACACTAGGTACAAGGGTCACTATGAGCACCCCTTGCCTGGAGGACATTGTATTTTCAGTCCTATGACCGATGTTCGGCATCTGATAGCAGTCCTATGCTCCCCGAGCTTAGAGCATAGTGAGGACAGGGGCCATTGGAGAAGCAGGTGTGGTGAACGCCGTGGAAGGGGATGCCCTGGAGGAAAAGGTCTTTATGGCAAGTTGGGGATATAATCTAAGGAGTCTACAGCGGTAGCCCAGGTGAGAGACCGTGGTGGCCCGAACAGGCTGGTGGTTTCCAGGACACAAGAAAGGAAGCAGATAGGAGGAATAGTTAGAAGGTAGAGACAAAGGGTTTTTGTGACTCATTATAGGCAGGGGATGAGGTCGAAGAAAATTTGTAGGCATGATGAACCAACCACAGGTAGAAATGGAAATGCAAACCGGTCTTCTAGCCTCACCGTGTGGTTTAGGGACAGCCTGCGACCAAGTAATCTGGTGGACGCCATGTTGTTTTGGGACACATGGTATTTCTGCTGGTTGCACCGGGGAAAGTTCCAGGGGCAGTAGTAGAGGCAGAAGCATGACTTCTCTGTAGGAGCTTATGTAACCATCTCCGCAGGACCATCTGTGCAGATGTAATTGTCCCTGGGATTTGGCCCAGGGGCCCTGAGGCCAACTTTAGAGTTGTCCTCAGAGCTGTGGATCCAGGATGATGATAGCCCTGGTACAAAAATACCCTTATCAGAGCTGCACATAGGCATAGATTGGAAGATACGAAGAACTTGAAATGCCTTTGGGGGCTAGGGATGGCATTTTGATATTCAGGAACGGGATCCTAGTTCCAGTTTTTGCTGACCCGTTATTTTACCTTCTCGGTTAAGAAGAGGCCCTTCCTAGCTTTATTTGCCCCTCTGTAAATTGAAGAGGTGGAATCAACGTTTTTTTTTTTTTTTATTTTTGGGACAGAGAGAGACAGAGCATGAACGGGGGAGGGGCAGAGAGAGAGGGAGACACAGAATCGGAAACAGGCTCCAGGCTCCGAGCCATCAGCCCAGAGCCTGACGCGGGGCTCGAACTCACGGACCGCGAGATCGTGACCTGGCTGAAGTCGGACGCCCAACCGACTGAGCCACCCAGGCGCCCCTGAAGAGGTGGAATCAATAACATCAAGGAACCTCTGCCGACCAGATAATCTATGTTTTTGTTTTCCAATTAACAGACGACAGAGCGATGTTGTTTATTGTCACAGGCCTGACTTTGAAGGCTGTATTTGTGTGCTTACGTTGGAGACGTTTGTGAATGTATACCCAGAGACATTCTAGAAAGCCAAATCATTGATAGCCGAAGAATGGATCCTATTGAGAAATCAATCATTAGCAGTTGTGATTTCTGAGCTTAGAGAAAAACACTGGGGGTGGGGGTGGGAATTAAACTGTCAAGAATGAAGCGGCTAATGTTTACTTATTTTTTGAAATTTAGGAAGTAACTACACCTCCCGAACCAAAATTAGGGACATAGTATTTCATAATGAGGCAAATATTTTTTATTTGGACTATTCTTTTTTTTTAATGTTTATTTATTTTTTGAGGGAAAGAGAGGGTGTGAGCGAGGGAGGGGCAGAGAGAGAGAAGGACACATAGAATTGGAAGCGGGCTCCGGGCTTTGAGCTGTCAGCCCAAAGCCTGACGCGGTGCTCGAACTCACAAACCTGAGCCGAAGTTGGACACTTAACCGACTGAGCCACCCAGGTGCCCCAATCTGGACTATTCTTAAAAAATCTGAGGGGCGCCTGGGTGGCTCAGTCAGTTAAGCATCCGACTTCAGCTCGGGTCACGATCTTGCCGTCCGTGAGTTCGAGCCCCGCGTCGGGCTCTGGGCTGATGGCTCAGAGCCTGGAGCCTGCTTCGGATTCTGTGTCTCCCTCTCTCTCTGCCCCTCCCCCATTCATGCTCTGTCTCTCTCTGTCTCAAAAATAAATAAACGTTAAAAAAAATTAAAAAAATAAAAATCTGGGGCGCCCGGGTGGTTTGGTCAGTTACGTGTCTGACTCTCGGTTTCCGCTTAGGTCATGATCTCTTTCGTGGTTTCATGAGTTCAAGCCTGGTGTCCAGCTCTGCGTTGGCAGCATGGAGCCTGTTTGGGATTCTCCCTTTTCCTTTCTCTCTCCTCCTCCCCCACACACTCTGTCTCTGTCTCTCTCAAAATAAATAAACTTCAAAATTTTAATAAAGAAACACCTGGAATGTATTATTTACACTTCCAGAGTTGATAGAATTGTAAGAACCTAGTCTGGGCAAGGCAAACTCCTCAGTGCTCTCATGGGTTTCTTTAATCCTCAGAGCACACACCTTTTCCAGTAAGCGGCCGAGGACACGAGAGTCACAGAGGTGCTGTGACCTGCCTCAGACCACAGTTACTTCCTATCAGAACTGATATGGGAAGCCAGCTCTATTGAAACTGAAGCCCGCTCTCTTTCCTCCCAAAGACTCAGAGGCATCGGGGACAGCACTAGAGATCCTCACATAATCTCTTCTTATTCTCCACTCAAGAACTCTCAGTACCGAGTCACCTGACGCTCGGTCGAAAGAGCATGCAACGCTTGATCTCTGGGTCATGAGTCCGAGCCCCTCATTGGGTGTAGAGATTACTTGAATAAATAAGCCACAAAGCAAGCATTCTCAGTTTCTGCAAAAATGAATTTCACAAACAGAACCAACCAACACGCAAGAAGTGGAAAAAGAATCCTTGGCTAATGCAGTGACCTCCAAAGAAACAACGGCGAACATCTCTTGCTGGAATCAAGCTGGATTGCTCGAGGGGCAGGCAGCTGAGGTTCTCCCCGGGAAAGGGGGTCTGCGAAGATATCCCAGAGGCAGCTATGGTCCTGTTGCAGCTGCATAGTTACGGCCCAGGGAGAAACAGCTTCTGATGCATTTGGTCAACGGCGATGATATACCTGGGTAGTTAAAACCAAAGAACCTTCTTTCCTCACAGCTGGTGTGAAGGGCTGCATTAATCTGAAGCCAGATCAGGTTACTATACTCTGTGCCACCTCAGTATCTTCGTCTTTAAAGAGGGGATGATACAGGACAGTTTTGGATGTTGCATGAAAATTAACAAGCAATACCACAGCGCTCTTGTTTGGATTTAAATACTAGTTTCAGTATCCAAGAAAGGCTAAGGGTGCGTAGAAGGTAGTCGAATTAAGACTCCCAAAGAGGTGATCACTGAGCTGGGACTTACAGGCGTCCCGTGTGAAGGTGGCAGGGTTGCACCTGCCCATGGTGCCACTTTTCGCACCGAGAGTGCCTGTCACACAGCACTTCCGTGTGCCGGGATCCACATGGCTGCACATTCAAACACATCATATTCCATTTGGAAAACCGGAGCCCCGACCAAACAGGGCAATGGGGGGGGGGGGAGGACTGCAAGAACGGCTTGTTGAAAACCAGCACCCCGTATAAAGAACAAATGACACGTGTCTGATGTGGACGAGAGGTTCAAACTCTCTGAATTACGGTGTTCCTCTCTGCAGAGTAGGGGCAACGATGATAGAAACTCTTAAAGGCCGAGAGTTATTAGAGCCTCTAGTCAGGGAATTATTTGGGGTGTGTATGCCAGGGCCAGCTTCTCATTCACTTATGCCGTTATTTCCCCCCAAATACAAAGGTAACAATGTAACATGCTTCTCTGATAAGACAGATGAAAGTAGCCGACCGGAAGTGCATCATGTCTATGATAGTTTACTCTGTGCCTATCTCTTTAATTCAAAGGTGGACTCTAAGTTTCCTTTTTGGTTGGGCCCTTTCCTGTAAGTTCCAGGGATTTCTTGTACGCGTGCTTCCTCTTGGCTCCTGTAATGAATGTCTAGAACATCAGTCTCCCCGCTCAGGCCAAAAGCTAAGCGAAATTGGATCCTTGAACGTAGAGATCTAAGATTTTCTGGCCCTTAAGCAGACAAACTGTATTCTACACTGATGGGAGACCAAGCTGTGTGTGGAGAAAAGCCACAAAATCTCCCAGGACGGAGATTTTTTTTTTTTCCCAACCATAAAAAAGTCCTGCTTCTTTGTGGAGTTTTGATACTAGACCTTATGCTTGATATGAACAAATTGTTATAAAGTTTTGACACGTGCCATCCGGTAGAGTAGCCACCAGCTATAAGTGTATTTAATTTAACATTAAATACAGTGAGACATTCAGTTCTTGAGACACAGAGGCCACAACTCAAATGCCTGATGGGCACATGCGATTCGTAGTTGCCACATTGTAGAGTGTAAATACAGAACATTTTCATCACGGTGGAGAGTTCTTCCGAAGCACACTGATCTAGGCCAAAACATGAAGTCATAAAAAATCATGAAGGGAGGAATTTTGAAAAGGAATGATATCATCTCCATGAAAGACATTCCCCCTTTTAAGCCAATCTTCTTTAGCTCACCTGTAAAACAGTACAGCGTAGGACCACGGACTTGGACTTTGGCCCATAACTTACTAGTCAACAAATCTTAGGCAGGGCGGGGAATTCGAAAGAATGTTACCAGATCTGAAGACTGGAGGTACTCACTCCTTTTGTTCTCCCTTCCCTCCAAAGTCACATTTTGGGGAAACATCACATGACATCTGGTCTCTGGAAATTCCTCACCTGGCTCATAAATTCACTGATGACTGACTCAGTGAGGCTGAGAACGTGAAATCTTCCAAGGTCAGACTCATGGTTTCCTTTCAGGCTTGTTTAGCCTTTCGTTGCAAAACCAGCGCATCTGCTAACCACAAGGACATGGTTGGTGCACACTGGAGACAGAACGGCTTAGTGTCATTGCTTCTGAGACGTGGCTGTGGCCCAGAAGTCACAGTAAATGTGGGAGGATGCTTTTGTGGCTTCTGAAGAGTGTTCTTCCCGCAGAAAGCATTGAGTCTTCCCGCCAGGTCATTCTTTCACTTGGCCAATAGTCAGCAGCAGACTTTCTTTCTTTCTTCTGTTTGTTTAGAAGCAGACTTTCTTGAAATTCGTGCACTACGGAATTATCAAGGATTCGAAAGGCACCAGCAAGACCTCTGCCATATTAGAATGCCGCAAATTCTTCCATTCGTCACCCTATTGACTCAGGTTGTCGGAAGATCTTGGATTTGTGGAACCTGCAAACACGTTCTCTGCAGGGCAGTATAATCTGAACCTCTTCAAAATAAGAAGTCCCTGCTGGGGATTCAATAAAACGAGATTCCTTTGGAATTAAATCGTACAGGCATCGTATCTTCACGTTCCTCGGTCTGGTGGGCTCGGCTTAGGGTTTGACATTAAATAAGTGCTCTGAAGCGGCTCAGGGAAAACAAGAGAGGGATAGGGAATGCGAGAGAGGAAACAAACTTTGGGTGGATCAGTAAATGTTCTCAGTTAATTTCCCAAGATAAAAATGTTCACTCGTTTTTGTTTTGTTTTGTTTTGCTTTTGTTTTTTTTGTTTTTGTTTTTGTTTGCTTTTGTTTTTGTTTTAAATCAAGAGGGAAGCAGGCACAGATGTGTGCAATGATCCAGAAGCAAGTTGGGGAAACCAATGTTTGACTTTTAGCTCAGCCCCTCCTCCCATAATGCCAGAAGACAAGAACTTGACATTATTTATACGCCATTCAAATGTTTGCTGTCTGGGTACAGGTTATGAAATCACACTTATCTCCTGTCATTTGCCACGACCATACTCCTCAAGCAATACCCAAGATAAAGTTCTCATTATTATCTGGTCCTTGTGATGGGTACAAAATTTTTCTTCCATCTGTATTTTCTCATTGGGGATCAGAAAGACCTTCGAAAAATACCTTAAAAATTGCTTCCACCTTGAAACCTTTCCCAGGCAAAATTATGTTCCTTCTCCCTGCATTCTCAAAACTCTGTGTGCCCACATTTATTGCAGTGCCTGCCTACCTCATTTTTATTTACCTCTCTTTCTAGTTTCTCACGAGGCAGCGTGAGTTTTTTCTAGCGCAAATTCCATTTTATACACTTCTACATATTTAGTGTCTAGAAGTTCTGTGGCCTTGGCCCAAAGCAGGTGCTACTTATTGAAATGTCAAATACATAAATATTGAACGCATATTTGGGCAGAATCCCCCCCCCGCAAGAAGCTAGAGGAATGTGAGTAAGGCCACTGAATAACAAGAAAGGTGACAGACTCAGACTGTACTGAGAGAGATCCAGTCTCCATGTGGGGTAAGAAATCTACAGAACTTGTACCTCACCAAAGATGGTAATAAGCATTGTTGGCAGAAAAGAAAATCACGGGAATCTAGTTCACTACGCTGAAGGTGATACCTAAGACCCATGTAACTTTAGGATGGAGTCTTGAAGAGGACCTTCTACTGGTCGTTAAAACAATTCTGTTGAAATTCTAGCTCAGGTCCCCACCTGGTGTATCGACAGATCAAGATGATTATTGACAGAAACTGTCAAATGTTGGTTAAAACCACAAAAAAAAAGAAAACCCACAATCTTTCCTTCCTCCTGGACACACAGTTGGGTTACCTGTCCCAGCAGCCTCACACACGTGTGATTATATCCCTGAATTCTGGCTGATAGACTTTCAGCAGAAGCTATATTTTCTGTGTCACAGCCTGGGCCATTGAAGCCTCTTATGGGATCTTCCACATACTATGTCTTCCTTCACCTGCTAGACAAACACAGGGGTGGCAGGGACTCCAAAGGAGATTGTAGATGTCATCCCAAAGGAGCCTGGGTTTCTGAATGCATGGAAAAGAACCTTCTTCACTGTCTCACTGCAGACCCACACTAGACCGTAAAATGAATGACAAAGACCCCATATGTCAGTAGCTTCACACATGAAAGTTTTCTTCTGGTAGCAATGTGCCTACCACACGGCCAAAAACAGCAATGCTTAATCTCCGGTCTCTTGTAATGCAAATGGCGACGGTAATTTCCGTATTGCCTTCTTCATAGGATGGGTGTAAAGATCAGGATAAGGTTTTGTCAAGTGTAACACTCTTAATAAATGTCGACTGGGGTTATAATTGCCTTTCTTTGTAGAAGTTGGGCAGGGGAAAGGGAATTTCTTCAGAGCGATTAGATTCCACTGTGAGAGACCGATCTGGAATTGGTGGATGTTCCCCATGGTGGGTTGGAAACACTTCCTTCCGTTTCAGTGACGCTTTTAGGCTGAATATCCTGTGCTTTGGTAGCATTCTGTCCCAAATCTATTCAGTGTGGCCTTGAGGGCTGTAGAAACTACCCTCCACCATCTGGGCATAAGCTTCTCAGCGTGGGATCCTGGGTAACAAACACATCCTTTCTTTGGGCCTCCGGCTCATTACCCATACAATGAGGAGTTGAATCGGGGGCCGTCCACACTTCTACTATCTTGCTGACCATCCCTCCAAGCAGTCTGCCCTCTGTCCCTGGACGTGTTCAAGGAGAGGACAGAACATTCGGGAGACAAATGCGGAGGAGAGTCCAACATCAGGAGGATCTCCCGATCTGTTGTCCTTCAATGGCTTTTTCAAGCCTGAGATTTTTGAGATGACTCGGTGACTTGGGGGATTATGAGTCACACAGTTTTCTGATTCTATTTCAGGAAACCCGTGGGAGGCAGTGTGGTGTTGTGGAAAAGAATAAGGGCATTGGGGTCACCCAGACCCGCTTTTGGAATCCGACTCTAAAACCCACAGGCCATGTAGTATGGAAACATTGCCCCGACTCTCGGAACCTCAGCTACCCTCTCTGTGAAATGGGGGCAACACTTCCCATTTCCAGGTTGTGTTGGGCGCTCACGGGGATAGCACACCAGCCCTAGCAGTGCCCGGCACACTGGAAACACACAGAACATTCCCTCTGGCACATGCCTGTAAGGACTATCCTGGCAACTTTCCCGAACCGCTACGGATTCCGAATATGGGGCGAAACCCGTCTTTCTTCTAACATAGTATGTTAACCTCTGTTAGTATCATTCGAGTACATCCAGGCATCAATCTTCGTGGTTCAAAGCCACCAGACGTATTATGCAAAAATACATTTCTGGTATCTCAACATGGTCTCGATTTACTCTTGTACATAATAGGAACACTATCCATCATCAGTGTGGGAGAGTTAAATAAATTATATAAAATCAAGTTCATGGGATGTCGCTTGGATGCAAACCCATTCATTCTTTGGGGGATCAAATAGTTCTTATGTGTTTACTGCAGGTCACGTCGGTGAGGTGGGATCCAGTGAGACAAGAACCAGAGCTATATTTTCATAACTAGCGTTTTATTGAAAACTTCATACGTACCAGGCGCTGTGCCGAGTGCTTTTCTCATTTATTCTTTAAAAGGAAGTAATGGGTAGGTATCATTGGTCTAATTTTCAAGATGAGAAAAATCATTCTCTTGGTAGTTGAAGTAACTTTCCCGGTCACAAATTGTCAGAGCCAGGGGACCCCTGGGTGGCTCCATCGCTTTCAGCTCAGGTCAGGATCTCATGGTCCGTGGGTTCGAGCCCCATGTTGGGCTCTGTGCTGACAGCCTCAGAGCCTGGAGCCCGCTTCGGATTCTGGGTCTCCCTCTCTCTCTGCCCCTCCTCTGCTCATACTCCCTCCCTCTCTCTCTCTGTCTCTCAAAAATAAATAAACCTTAACAAAATTGTTACAACCAGGATTCCAACCCAGAATCTTCAGCCACAAAGTCTGTTCTTCGACCATGCATGAATTCTGACTCCTGCCTTTCTGAAGCACACAGTCAAACAGGTGAAGATTCCTTTCCTGGAAGGGGGGATCCCATGAGTGGAGTTCACTTCAGGATGATAAACAGGGCCAGCGGATGTCTGGCTGGGGGCGTCCTCCTGTGCTTCCATAACTGCGTTTCCCCGTTCAGAGGGCTGAAGGCACAGAATTCAGCGTTAAAGCCCTTCCGCTTTCATCGAGTAATTAATTCAGGGGATGGAAAAAACACATCACTCGTAACAGAACAAGCTGCTGTTGTCTTTGCAGAGTAGCCCTTGAGATTTCATAGGAGGCTCCTACTGAGGTCTCTGAGCGTGTGCGTGCGTGCGTGTGTGTGTGTGTGTGTGTGTGTGTGTATGTGTTGGGGGGGTGATTGTGTCAGGCAAAAGCAAGCAGTGGCTGCCACACTATCTCTGTTGCATCAGTATATGAAACCACCTTCCAGAGGGTGCGTTTGAAATACTTCAAACCCAGGTCATCCGTTTCCTTTTCCCTGGGCTTTGGGCGATTCTTTTCATTCTTTTGGCTGGCTCCCACGGACTTAGGCTGATGGCTTTGGAGATCACGGGTGGACCTCAAACCAGATGTTTCACACGGGAAGCAGCAGCTGGGGGAGGCATGGGGGGCAGTCAGGGGCAGAGGCAGACAGGTTGAATCGGCAAAGATTTTTGGGCTGGACTCTCCTGTCGGGATATGAAGTCTCGAGTGGCTGGAGGGGAGCTCGGCCGGGGACCAGGGAGGCTGACTTCCAGGGCTCAGCTCCCTTGCTGTCTCGCCGTGTGGCTCTGAGCTGCCCGTCACTTCCTCCACCTCGGGCCCTGCTTCCTTCATTTTAAAGCTTTTCACCATTTGCCCATTCTCGGATTCTCTTTTCAATTCCAACCTTTCTGGTTCCCACTGGGTGCCCCCCTGCCCCGCCTTCCGGCGCGTTCTTACATCTACTTCCACCTGCTAACACGTGTCTTGAATTTTTGAGCTCACGGGTCTGCGTGTATTCGTCTCCCATCAGCCGTGTTTTCTCCCACCTCCTGGGTCCGCCCATTCTGCGAGGCCCGGTTACCACGTCTCTCGCGGAGAAACCTCGAGTGGCTTACGGTCCTGTGCCGACTCGCCGCTCTGAATTCTGCCTCTCTAAGAAATCAGCATTCGGCAAGTGTCCGCTTTGCGCGAGGGTCTCCGAAACCCCCTAATTTTCTGCACGGACTGAGGGCTGCGTGCGCTTGTTACGTAGTGGACACCCCAGAATTTCGTTCACTTGTGTCACATCTTTCCAGACCATAAGAGAAAGCGTCTCTTTAGAAGTTCCCTCCGGGAGAAAGCTTTTCCCTTTTCGAGCACAACCTCTTCAACCGCCAGAGCTCGCGGTAACCCCGAAAAACTCCAAACGTTGGCGAGGTCCATACCCTCCCCTCCACATAGACCATAGTAGTGCGGCCGCATGATGAGCACTGGGGTCAAAACCCCGAATTCCGTCTCTGCCATTTACTGGTGGTGTGGCCTGGGGAAAACCGAGTCTCTTGTAGGCACGGGACCTATTTTTCCCCATCTAATGCTTAAGCGAGGAAGCACTGACGCAGGTTACGAAAACTCCGTGGAAACTGTAAGGAGCTGTGCCAGGGCAAGGTACCCTCGAGATTCACTGATGCCGAATCCCTGCATATGGTGTAACAGTTGCCTATGTGTGCGCGGGGAGGAGGGCATGGTCTTGTTTTCTAACAGCTTTATTGAGATACAATTCACATCCCATCCAATTCCTCTATTTCAAGTGTATTTGTGACGACTGAGACGTGCACGTCTGCAAGCTGACGTGGCTCTGAGGCCTGGTCTTATTTATTTTGCTGGCTTCTTGAGTCGCTGGCTGTACCTAAGCTTAGAGCGGCCAGCGCCCTGCCAGGTGACCTTGATCTGCCAGGGCCCAGGCTCCCTGGGCTTTCGGTATGAGTCGTCCTGACCTTCTCTTGCTTGTTCACCCCGTGGAGGGGCAGGAAGGGGAAGGGTGGAGGGGAGCTCCCACCCTTTCCTGCAAAACAGCGGAGACCTCAAACCCGCACCAGCAACCCAACCAGAGAACAAAGGAGGAAGGGGTTCGTGCATTTTTATATTCCTTTTTGCCCGAAACCCAACTGAAACCGTGTTTTTCATCTTAAATGGTCCAGCCGTCTCTTTCTTTTTCTCTCCTTTGAACGAGCTCCAAGTGCCCAGTTACTTGCAAAGTTACATCACTAATACGAAAACACTCCCAGGGGAGAAAGCTGCATCAGTAAATATTGGTCTCCTATTCAGCTTTAGACAATGATTGTTGAAATTACCCATTTTCACTGATTTAACATATTCTCTCCGACATGAAGTACCTTTTCTCCCTACTGAGACAAAAAGGTACTCCAAATGGTCTTGACGGGACAGGAGACATTTTGATTTGGACATGGCATTGTTCTTATTTTTTTTTTTTTAAATAACCTCGTTTATCACATTTAAAGTGGCTCCAGACTGAAAAACAAGGGAGCTGCCAAGCGGTGACTCATCGGCAGCGTTGGCTTCAAGGCACCCAGGATGGCTGCTGTCCTGGGGACGAAGGCACCCGGCTGGGGCAGAGCAAAGAGGCAGCGTGGAGGTGAAGGGGCCCTTGGCCGGGAGCCGGGAGCCTGGCCTTGTAGTCTTGTTCTCTCGGGCTGGGATGATTCAGTTTCCTTTGCTCAACATCAGATGGGAATTGGAGTCTCTTAAGCGTCCCTGGAGCTATGGGAATATACATTCCTACATTTGTTTGTTTGTTTGTTTATGTTGAGAGAGAGAGAGAGAGAGAGAGAGAGAGAGAGAGAGAACACAAACAGGGGAGAGCCGACACGGGGCTCGATCTCATGGCCTTGGGATCATGACCTGAGCCCGAATCAAGAGTAGGACGCTCAACTGACTGAGACCCCCAGGCGCCCCTGCATTCCTAAATTCTAAGGTCTGGCAGAACACAAAGAGGCAGGAGCCCCTAGGGTTTCACAGGAGAGCGAGGCCCCTTTGAAATGAGGTGACACACATGACGAAACTTCTTTCATTCCTTCGCCTTCGTCTCCTTTTAGAAATCCGAGGAAAGTTCTCCAGGTTTCTGCACACAAATAAGTGAAACGGCAAAGTGTGTCCCTTAGCCTGATGGAACCTCGTTTTAGTCCTGCGTGCCCCTCCCCTTCCCCATGCCCCCCCTCAGATTCTATTTGCCGTTCACAGAACATCCAAGCCCTACACCAGCAACCGTGAGTTTGTGGTGTGGATGTAGGGCGGACGCATGTTCTTTGACCTTGAGCAGCAGGTGAGAAAGAAACACAAGTTTTTATGGGGAAGAAGGCATTTTGGTACCAATTACTTTGCGAGATCCTTATTGCCACTTGATGAGGTTATGTTATAAATGAGCGAACGGAAGCTCAAAGCCATGAAGAGACCAGGGGAGGGCAGGTAGCAGAGCTGTGGGAAACCGGGGTCCTGCTCTCCTGAGTCCTGTGTCCTTTCCAATCTGTCCTCCTTCCTTTAGACGCCCAGCAAAGTGCCTAAAACACAGGCATCGTTGATGGCACATAAGTGTTCTGGGAACCCCAAGAGGGAGGTTGAACCCAGAAGTTTCCTCTTAAGGACAATGCCCGTCCCTGTAGTTATGTCTGTATCTACAGCCCTTGGGCAAAGCCTGAAACCTGGGGCTTCCTGAATGTTTGCTGAGGAGAGAGAAGTCCTTACGGGGGAGCGTCTCTGAGCTGGACAGTCAGGGTCAGGGAAGGGCTGTCTGTTCTGAGGTGAAACTATAAACAGGAAATGGATCTTCCAAGGGTGGAGACAGAGTCCACATGGTTGGGGAGCCGGGATCACGAGGGGAAACGAAGAGGGAAAGGCCAGATTCTAATTGTGGAGAAACCTAGGTGTCTACACTAGACATTTAAACATTGTGCCCTAGACAATGGAGCCCCTAAACCTAATTGTTTTGAGCGAAGTAATGAGACACCGATGTGAACAAATGAATGAGTAGTTACAATCCTCGGGCGTCTAAGCGGGCATGTGGACAATGTGCTACCAGGAATCCTGAAAATTGTGCTACTCCTCTCTTGACTGTCACAAAGCCGCCATTTTTGTTGGCTAACTCATTTTTGAGAATAACAGGAAAGCCCTTTTCCCTCGGCCTCTTTGGTAACCCACTCCCTAGCGCATTTGCTTAGGACACAATTGGGGTCAGTTCTCCTGAAATGTCCCTGGTTTTCTCACGGAAAGTCCTGCTTCCTGGGAAACTGCTCATTCCTGGATACGTTTTCTAAGTAGATGTGGCCATTTCCCAAATGTGGGGTTCCAACCCAGGCTTCACTCCTGAAATCCATACCCATATACCCGACAAGGTTAAGGCGACTTCACTTGGGTGACTCAGAGGTCATTCAAAGCTGGTGTATCTCCAACTGATCTCATAGTTTCCTGCTATCCAAAACGGCTCCGCAGCCATTGTTCCAGTACAATCTACCCAGCTGCGCAAAGTGAGAAACTCAGGGGAGACACAGGACTCCCCTGCCACCCCATCCAATCGCCCCTTGAACACCCCCCAGACATGTCCCCTTTCCTCATTCCACCGCCACTGTCCCAGACCAAGTCACCTTTGTCCCTTCCCGAATTTTTATAGCAGAATCCTAATTTTCCTTCTTGCTCCTGAGACAAATAGTTTTTACTGTAATCAGAGTAATGACTTCAAAGTACTAATCTGATCCTCTAACTGTCCTTTTTAGTAATATCCAGTGGTTTGTATCAAACTTCTTTTTTTTTTTTTCAACGTTTTTTATTTATTTTTGGGACAGAGAGAGACAGAGCATGAACGGGGGAGGGGCAGAGAGAGAGGGAGACACAGAATCGGAAACAGGCTCCAGGCTCTGAACTGTCAGCCCAGAGCCTGACGCGGGGCTCGAACTCACGGACTGCGAGATCGTGACCTGGCTGAAGTCGGACGCTTAACCGACTGCGCCATCCAGGCGCCCCTGTATCAAACTTCTTGATCCAGCTCCCAAGATCCATTGTATCCAAACCATGCCTGCATGTCCGGGAGATTCATACATATTCTCCCATCCACTCGTGTCGGGGAGGGGTTCAGGGAGACAAGGGGTGCAGGGTGAACTCATTAATACTCTATTTGTCCTTATTAGTAATGTGAGCTCTGGAAACGAATTTTCCCTTCTTCCCATTGGAGAGTACGATTTAAGATACGTTACCAGTTCCCCTTTTCCCAAAGGGAGAGGTTTTGTTAATCCAATGGTGAGAATTTGAATTTATTAGCCCATGTTTTACGAGTGGGCCCTGTCTCTTTGTGAAAGCCGTTCTCGTGGGGCATTCTGGCACCTCCAAAGACATGCACACTCTTATCTTCCGTACCCCAAACTCATTCATTTGAATCGGGGCTCTTTCTCTTTCCCCTTCTTTCTTCCCAGACCTCAGGCACACCTGAGTATGCAGACCTAGAACTTTATTTTTATTATTTTTTAAAGTTTCGTTTTAAGAGAGAGGCAGAGCACAAGCAGGGGAGGGGCAGAGAGAGAGAGACGGAGACACAGACTCCAAAGCAGGCTCCAGGCTCTAAGCTGTCAGCACAGAGCCTGATACAGGGTTCAAACCCACGAACCATGAGATCGTGACCCGAGCCGAAGTCGACGCTTAACCGACTGCGCCACCCAGACGCCTGGAGATCCAGAACTTTCGATTCAGAGGCTCAAGTCCAAATCGAACTTCAACCCGAGGCCACAATTTCAGATCCAGGTTTTACCAAGGCTATGTTTTGAAATATCAAATGCTTGCCTGGCTGCCACTTTACTTTTCCAGTTGGGCATTGCTCTGTTTGCTCAATCCCCATCAGACTCCAGGGGTGGGAGCAGAGTCCTGAGATCCTGACAGCCTCTACGTATGCTTTGAGGTTTGGCTGAAATGCGATTTCCTCAGTTATTCCATCCGTGACCTTTATTAGTAGATCTCTTTTTAGTATTCTATACTGAATTTTTTGCGTCTATACAAGACAGCACAATTGTAATTCCTCGTTCAGTCTCTTCCCCATTGGAATAAGCTCCCTGAGGGCCATGGTCATGACAGTTGCATTTACATCTGTCTCCTTGGTTCTAGGTAGAGGGGCTAACCTGTATCAGTCCTCGTGAATATTTAGAAGTTAATACCAAAGACAGCTCTGCCCCACCTTCCTCTCAGTTCTCTTAGAGGATAAGTTAGGGATTAAAAGAGAGTAAGAATGTAAAAGCATTTGAAGGTCTAATAAGCTGCCCGCGGAGACACTGAGACTTCCTTCTGACTGTTGCCCTGTGTACCAGCACCTGCCCTCACCGGGCCTGTCCCATAGGGCAAAAGTAATTTCTCATTCATCCAACTTGTATCATTTTTTTTTGTTCTACGAGCACCTATATTAGATTTCCCCTGACACTGCAGAATTAATACAGGTTTGGGTTGTGTTTCGAGCGCTTTTGCCCTGTAGAACCACAGAGATATTCTATATCTCAGATTCTGACCCCAGATTACCTCTACTTTTACTGGAATGTGAGAAGATCTCTCTTTCTCTCCTTCTCTCTCTTTCTCTCTCTCTCTGTATTTGGTCAGAATTCTCCAGAGAAAATGAACCAAAAAGATACACATGAAATCGTACGAACCAATTCCTCGGAATTGGTTCACACGATTAAAGAGGCTGACAAATCCCAAGATCTGTTTTCTTTTTTTCTTTTTTAATTTTTTCAAATGTTTTTATTTTATTTTCGAGAGACCGAATGCAAGCGGGAGAGGGGCAGACACGGAATCTGAAGCAGGCTCCAGGCTCTGAGCTGTCAGCACAGAGCCCGACGTGGGGCTCGAACTCACAGACCATGAGCTCGTGACCTGAGCCGAAGTCGAACACTTAACCAACTGAGCCACTCAAGAGCCCCTCCCAAGATCTGCTTTCAACAAGGTGGAGACACAGGAGAGCTGATGGCGTCGTTCCAGCCGAGGCCAAGGGTGAAAGCAAGAGAAGACTCATGTCCCAGCTCTAAGGCAGTCGGGAATAGAGAGTATCCTCTCCTCTCCTACCTATTCAGCCTTTCAACTGATTGGGTGAGGCCCACCCACATTGGGGGGCAGGGGGACATCTACTTTACTCAGTCCACTGATTAGAATGTTAAACTCATCCATAAATATTTTCACAGGCACATCCAGAATAAATGTTTAACCCAATGTCTGGATGTCCCACGTCCCAGTCAGGTTGATACATGAAATTCTCTCTCTCCCTCCCTCTCACCCTCTCATTTTTAGTTGATAGCACATAGTTGAACTAACATTAAGAGCCATGGTGCAACCCGTTTGGGGAGCCAAGAGGAAGAAGCTATTTACTTTGCCCTGATGTGGGGCAGGGTCAGGGAGGGCTTTCCAGACGGTTCCCTCTCAAGTATGTTGCAGGGATGAGGTGGAGGTCCGGGCTGTGGCATCGTCTTGTACCATGAGAGACACTCTTTAAGCATCATTGGAATGTGATAGTAGATTGAACTAGTAAAATTACTCTCAGAGTGGTTTACATTTTCTTCAGATGTTTTTTTTTTTTTTTTTCTTCTTCTTACCTGTCTCAGTTTCTCTCCAGGAAAGGTCTAGGCACCTCAGGAATAAAACAGGGCCCTGGTTCAGGAGCCAGAGAACCTGGTTCTGACGGGATGATGTTAGGCAAACTTCCTCGTGTTCCTGATGTTAGGTTACTTCCTCAGCAAACCTCTGTTTCCTTATTTGTTAAGAAGGAAAAAAAAAAAAAAGGAATAAAACTCTCTACTGCTCAGAATTGATGTCACTCAAATAAAAAGACAAAATGCACTCGAGAAAGAATCCAGCTCTGTGCCCAACCCAGACGGGGTTTGGTAAAGGTTCGCCCCTACACGCCCTCTGCAGCTCGGTCCCCACAGAGGGAGGTGAGCAGGCCAACCCCAGAGCCATCAGTGAGACCCAGAGATGAGGCAACCTGACTTGCACAAGACAGGGGAGAGACGTGGAATGTGTTTTCTGGAAGCCACCTGGGGTGTGACAGGGAAAGGAAGCCAGCGTGGAAGGCAGCAGCCTGTCGGCCAACAAACGCTTCGGCCAAGAATGCTCCCCAGGCATCAGGGAGGAGGGCAGAGACCCCTCTCAACTTTACCAGATTGCCGTGGTCCTGTTATTCATTAGAGGTGTGGAAGGGGGGTAACACCGGACGGTGGGAGCACAGAGGGCTCAGGTAGCTGAGCCAGCACCCCCATGAGGGAGGAATCCCGCTTGGCTGGGGCCGGAGGTTCTCTTCTGGCTACCACTCAATACTCAGTGCCTTACTGAGCCCCCCCCCATCCCCCAAGCCCCATTCTTCCTGTTGGCGTCATCCTGAGAAACAGAACCTTCTCTTCCCCCTGGGGTCTGGTGGGCAGCGCCCGGCTGGGACAGTGGTGACTGAGAGCCCAGTGCTTGGGCCTGCAACAGGGGGCTGGCCTTGTCAGCCCTGGATGAGCACAGAGAGAGCTCCCCCCCCCCCCCCCCCAACTTTTCCCGAGGAAGGCCCACTCCGAACGGATCTGTTGAGTCTCTTCTCAAAACCTGGAATCTTCTGTGTCACAGAGGCAGCCATCTCGGAAGCCTGTCAATCAAAGCCAACACCTCTGTCCCACACAACCACACATCTATACCACGGGGCCTTCCCAGGCTACGTGCCCGGGTATGAACCCTCCCGACTGCCTTACTTCTAAGCTTTGCTAACACTCTTCCTTCCTCCTGTAATGTCCTTCCTTCTCCCAGGCTTCTTAGAGATTTATCTTTTAAGACCCAACTCCAATGCATCGGTCTTCCCTGAAACACACAGTCGTGCTGAGTTCTGCCCTTTTTCTGCTCATGTGTGCGTTGTGTATGTTTTCCGTCGCACCCGTTTATTTCTGTCTTGCCAAAAAATAGTTCGCGGTCAAGAAATTTACCTTCCCTCACTAGATCGAATGTTCCTTGAGGAAGGATAGCTCAGAGGAGGAACAGGAAATTGGGCTGTCGTCACTTGGGGCCCCTGAAGAGCAGGGGTAGTTTAGGCGAGGCCAGGAACTCACTCATCTCGGGTGCAAGATTTCACTATGTACCAAAAAACTCAGAAGTCAAGATAAATATTTGAATGCAATACTGGGGGGAAAAAATCAAAATTAATTTAAAAATCCTTGATGGGGAGGCTCAGTTGGTTACGCATCCTACTTTCAGCTCAGGTCGTGATCGCAGGGTTGGTGGGTTCGAGCCCCACGTCGGGCTCTGTGCTCACAGCTCCGAGCCCGGAGCCTGCTTCGGATTCTGTGTCTCCCTCTCTCTCTGCCCCACCCCCGCTCGTGCTCTGTCTTTCTCTCTGTCTCTCTGTCAGAAATAAACTTTAATAAATAAGGAAACAAAAATGCTTGATGAAAAAACTATTAACATTTAAAAAAAAAAAGAAAAAAAAGGCAGGCTGCTGTTTACTTGTCTCATGGCCCTGTCTTCTACAACCTTGGTAGTCGTTTCGAGTCAGCCCAAGGTCTCAAAGCCGTGTTGCCCTCTTGGCTGCTGCTGGGTGAGCTCATGAGGGGTAAACAGGAAGTAAAAACAAGCTGTATGACACGGGGCTTTAAATGCAGTCATTTTGTTTGTGTGCATGTGTGTGTGTGTGTGTGTGTGTGTGTGTGTGTGTGTGTATGCAGTCAGTTTTTATTAGATTTTTCTACTGGAATCCAAATGTAGGAGAATATTTCAGTCAGTATGTGTACAGGTGCACATTTTTGCATGGTTCCTTTAATCTCAGGCTCCAATCTGGCTCTGCAAGGCAGGGGGAAGATTTAGGCAATCAGGTAAGGACCCTTCTCTCCCTCCTCCTCCATTAAAGGGTCTCCATGCAGGAGGTCTGGCCGTCTAGTTCTCTCTTGGGGCCCGAGTCATAATCCCCACACTACTCAGTTCAGAAACTTCTGGAGATGTCAATTCCTTCTCCTTTTAAGTTGGAAATATATTAGTTGCTCTTACTAATGCCTTCATTATGGCTTCTTCATCCCCGTGTTTTGTGTACCTTTGTTTATAAACAAAAGAGAGTGATTTTTTTTTTTTATTCAGTGTACGTTTTTGGGTATTCCCATGAGCACTTACTCTCGTCCCCAGCCACTGGGGGACACACTGAGAAGTCAGAAATAAGTGAACAAACAACCTGTCCCGAAGTCACTGGTCATTTACTGTGCTGGTCCGGGCACTGTTGGGTGGGGAAGGCAGGAGACAGAGGACAGAAAGTGAAAACACAATTACAATGCGGTGTCATAAGGGTCATGGCAGAGCTAAGCTCAGTGGCTCCAGGAACACAGAGGAGAAAGCTATTATCCCTGCCTTCATAGACAGAGGGCAACCAGGAGAGGCCAGTGATGCCAGAATGAGATGGAATGTTGGCCATGTCAGCGGCCCCGGTGGACAGGGAGGGGGAGGAGGTAGACGGGCAGTGGTCTTCCTAAAATGCTCAAGGGGAAAATCGTTTCTGGAAAAGGCAGAGGAGCTGCCCATGGAAAGCTCCGAGCAAGGGCAGGCCAGGTGCCTTTGGGACACTACACTGAGTCACTGTATCTGGCCCCTGAAATAGGACGATGACGCATTAGACCTTGGGATCCCCACCATGGAGATGACCTGTGCGGGGTGCTGAGCCCTGATGGGTTTCAAACCACAAAGAGCGACGTGGTCAGCTTGGACTCTCAAGTTTGCCTTCGGGGTCACCGTGTGAGAGCGGGCGGGGCTCAGCCAGGGGGAGAAAGAGAGAGAGAGAAGCAGGCTGGCCCGGCCTGTTGGAGACAACATGCGCCATGCTAATGAGAGGAAATAGAAAATGTAATTAACATGTCTGCCACCAGAAATGAGAGCTAAATCTATTACTCTCTTCCTCCCGTTTCTATTATACGTTATTGTGTTTCAATTATGATTTTGAAAGTAGTTCCTTGAGGAAATATGTCAAGGTTCTGCAGTGGCAAAGAAGGAAATGGGACCATGAAAGTTTAATTGATTGCAGTGACTGCATTTAGAAAAGGAAGAAGAAAATGAAAAAGAGAAGAAAGGCGGAAAATTTGACAGCATTGCTGACAGGTCACCTGCTGTGAGCGGGGGGGGGGGGGGGGTGAGCAAGAGAAACCCGAGGTGTCTGAATATTTATGGGGTCCCTTTATGGCGTGTGGGGAGGAGGGGCGAGCAAACATGATTCCTGCCGGCCAAGTGTGCCTTTCCATACTCCGGGGTCCTAGGAGTCTGCTCGGTTTTTCCCTGAAGACACTGTGAGGAAGGGTTTGAGGACAGTTTGAGGGGGAAGAGCAGTGTGGCTGTGAGTGCCGGGCTGGACACTGGGTCGGGGTGCAGGAGTGAGCAGAGAATGAGCGAGTTAGCCACGACCCTGCTCGCGAAAACCGTGCAGTCTAGCGGTGAGTGGCAGGGGCTGAGACTATGGGCAAGGAGGTGCGGACCGAGAGCATCTACTCGGGGCTGAAAGAGCAAGACTGCACTCATGGGAAGGTGGGGAGGCAGGCCAGCGAAATGAACAGGCTACCAGTCCCTGATTCGCATGCTAGCCAGTGACCCCTCTCGAGGGAGGGACACCCCGGTCGTCTTCAGAAAGGATGGATGGGTGCGTTCCAGGTACATTCATTTATTCATGTACTCACTCGGCGGGTAAGTGGGAATTCTTCCAAGAAAAAGCCCCAAGCCTTATCCTGGAGGGCTGCCTGGGCTCCTGGGGGGCAGACACATCAGGAAATAATTGCAAAGCGAGGAGGTCCAGCTAAGACAGCCATGCGTACAACGTAACACAGAGGTGTTCCCGGATCTCCTGCACAGAGCAGTGAATTCTGTCCGGGAGGAAACCAGGAGATTTCCAAGAGAAACAGCGCTTTGAAACAAGTCTTAAAAGAGGGTGGGAGTTTTCCTGGTGCACTGATGAGTGGAGCGTGCAGAGAAGGGGTCCCAACAAAGCCACTGCCCAAGTCACACAAGTCAGGGAGACGGGAAGCAGAGTGGTGATTCCAGGGGGCCCAGGATGGGCGTGGTGGTGACAGGAGAGAATGATGGGAGAATCACACACTACAGAAACCAGGTCCAGAAGGATGCTGACGACTGTGCCAGGGAGCTTGTATGCGATCTTGACCACGCCGGTGAGCTGGGGGGTGTTTGTAAGCACGAGGGTGATACGTGGGTTCCAGGAAGTCTACTCCAGAAACCCCATGGAGGGTGGCCAGGAGGGAACAGAAGGTGAACAGAAGCAGTCCTGGGGACAGAAGCCAGGAGGGGACAGAAGTTCCCAGACACAGCCCGCCTGGGAACCCACAGTAGAGGGATAGAGACATAGTGGGATCTGAGGAAGGGCAGTGACAGCACAACCAGATGAGGGGACATCCTGGGGGCGGGAGGGGGGGGGGGCGGCATCGGCCTACCGATGTTCAATGCGAATCAGTGGAGATTGGTCTGGAGACATTCTGCCTCAATCAACCCCTTGGGGTTAAAGCCCGGCAAACAATAGAATTTTTGAAGGTGAGGCTGGAAGCTGTTTTCCTAATTCCCTCCATCCTGTCTGTTTTCTTTTCCATGTACCGATCCTATCCGTTCCCCCAAACAGTCCGGCAGGACAAGCAGATGCTCCCCTTTGACAGATCGGGAAGGGAGGCCTCCCAGAAGTTCCACAGCTTGTTGGAAGGTGGTTCGTGAAGTAAGCTGTGGGCGTGGAAAGAGAATCATGACTCTCTCACTCCAGAACCAGGACAGAGTCCCCCTCCCCCTCCCTCCTCCTGGCCCCCTTTTGCCCTCCCTCCCTCTCTCCCTCCCTCCCTCCCTCCTTCCCTCCCTCCCTCCCTCCCTCCTTTCCTTCTTCGCTGCCTCTCTCCATTCACCATTTTCAGGGCCCTTATTCTGAGTCAGAATGATGCTAGACTTTGAAGATAAGGGTCCAGGAAGACACGGGGCTGGGCTCACGGAAACCACAGCCGAAGGCAAAAGAGACACCTGAAGAAGCCACTAGGGAAGGTGGCTGTGACGGCTGTGTTCTCGTGTCCTTCTGCAGAAGAAGGGGGTCTACCTGGGTCTGGGGAAGCAGGTGAGGCTTCGGGAAGGAGACGGCGTTTGCTCTGAGAGTGAAGGGGAAGTCTCTAGCTTCAGAAGCCCGAGCTCAGAGCCTCGCCACAAAAGTTACTTAGCCAAAGAATCTACCTTAACCCCGCGATGAGTCACACGGAACCGGGTGGCTGGTTCATTGGTTTCCTGGGGAGCTCCGATGTTTCTTACTCAGATGTCCGTCCTTCTGACCACTCAGCCCGTGCGGAGCCCGTGCAGGTCCCTGCCCCAGGCTACCGGGAGCAGGTGGTGTGCCCAGCAGTACGTCCTGGATGTGGGGGCCTCTCTGCCATCACCCTTCAGGAGGCTGGAGGTAATGCCTTTAATAAAAGCATCACAGAGGTTAATTCCAGTCCTCTGAGCGGCAGCGGGAGGGGTGGCTCGCCGTTCATGAGGGAAGCAGCCCAGCATTGTGAAGGGACACAGATGAATAAAGCCACTGTTTACAAGAAATTCTAATCTTGGGGCAGTTCAAGGTAAAGACAGACACCAGCCAGGAACAGCCAAGAACAACACCGCCAGAATACGCGGAGCCGGAGGCCTCCTGCCAGACGCCGTTTTTCCTCTAGATATTGTCGCCAAAAGACCCACTCAGAAAATCTCTCTGTCCCCTGGGCACCGCCCCCCCCCCCAGCATATCAGTAATAAGAATAGCAAAAATAATTAGCTGTGATATTGGATCGCCTACGAAGGTTCTAGACATTTATTTATATGATTTCACTTTAATCCTGGCCCTCCCCGCGCCCTCTGCAAAATCTAAGCAGGTGTTATCACAGTAAAGGAAACAGAGAAGTCGAGAAATTGGTTGAAGTCACACAGTCAATGAGTAACAGAGTTCACTTGGGTCTAAGATGCGAACGTCAGTCTATCTGGTTTTCAGATTCTTAACTTTGTTTTGCCGAGTGAGGAAACTGCTTCTGCAGACTGAGGTTTTACTTCTTTCGGACTCTCCTACATCCCGTCCGATGTGTCTCAAGTATTCGGGGCTGTGAGGATCTTTTAAAAATGTTAAAAAGCAAAGCCTGACTTCCCTCCACAAATTATACTGCTGCACATGGAGAGTTTTACGTAAAATTTAAGGGTATTTATAGACTTTTTTTTTTACAGTTATCTGCAAACTTCAGGTTAAGACACCCTGATGACATTTTTTTTTTTTTATGAATTGATTTAGGATTATGGTTTTTCTTTTTTTTTTTTAATTTTTTTTAAACGTTTATTTATTTTTGAGACAGAGAGAGACAGAGCATGAACGGGGGAGGGGCAGAGAGAGAGGGAGACACAGAATCGGAAGCAGGCTCCAGGCTCTGAGCCATCAGCCCAGAGCCCGACGCGGGGCTTGAACTCGCGGACCGCGAGATTGTGACCTGAGCTGAAGTCGGACGCTTAACTGACTGAGCCACCCAGGCGCCCCAGGGTTATGGTTTTTCAAGCCTCAGATCGTCATCATTCACAGCGGAACTCCGTGAGCTGCCCCTGCCCCTCCCCCACCGTCCGTCCACTCCTCCCATTTGCTCTGTTTGCCTCTGCTCTAGGTGGGGCAGGAGAGATTCAGAAGAGGAGGACAGAACCGGCTGTCCCTGATAGGACTTCGAGGTCACTGGAGCTCCAAGTCTCATTGACAGTTGGGGCATTTCACTTCTTACATCACCTGTGGCTTATCCAAGTGTCCAGAGGTCGGAGGGAGCCCTGTAACTCACACGGCCCCTTTGAACCACACTGAGGGCAGAGACAAAATGACAATGAACTTGTGGCTTGTCGAAGTTGCCCAACACACCTTGGTCTTCGTGGCCGCAGGCCTTCAGGCTTATTATCTCTCCCTCTGCTGGGTCATTTGCTCCTCTTCAAGACAAGCTTGGCCTCATCTCCTTTTGGATGCCCTCCCTGGACGTTGCCCACTACGTCCAGACGATTAGTCCTGGAAATAAATGTTTGTCAAATGGCACAATGAATGAATGAAGGCAGCTGGGGGAAGTTCTTTGGAGGCAAAGTATGACAGATCCCGCAACTCCCTTAAACCATGTTGATGGATATTAGACCATTGGAGTTTTAGCCTCAATTGTGATATTAGTTGAGGGTTTTGTTTTCCTTTTTGTTTTTGAGCTGGAGTTGTGAGACAGTTTTGGGACTTTCCTTTTGGGTTCCTTGGAGTTTTTCATCAGATAATTACCAGGAAAGGTTTCCCTCCTTCCTTCCTCCTTCCTTCCTTCCTTCTTTCCTTCCATCTTTCCTTCCTTCCTTCCTTCCTTCCATCCTTCCTTCCTTTTCTTCTTTCCTTCTTTCCCTCTTTCCCTCTTTCTCTTTCTTTCTTTCTTTCTTTCTTTCCTTCTTTCTTTCTAGGGAGGGGGAGGGGCAGAGAGAGAGGAAGACAGAGAACCTCAAGCAGGCTTCACATTCAGCACAGAACCTGACATGGGGCTCGATCCTATGACCCTGGGATCATGCCCTGAGGTGGAATCAAGAGTCCCACACTCAAAGGACGGACCGCCCAGGTGCCCTGGAAAGGTGCCCTTTATATCAAATATGTCCTTGGAGACATTCTCAAACTCGAAAGTCTGTTGAAGACACGAATTTGCCCTGGAGATAACTATGTGTATCTGTGTTCAAAGAAGGATTTGGGGGTCATCTATCTTTGATACTTAAAAGTATCTTACGAATAGTTTCCCAAGCTTGAAGACTCTGGGCTGGACAAGATTCTGGGAGGAATAATTAGAACAACCTATCAGCGATGCTGTATCTGCAGGTTGCCAGAACTATGGCTGTCTTCAAATATTCAGGCAGGTGCACTGTAGCAAAATGGCGGACCTTACATTTCTGGCAATCCCCGACCTCTTTCCAGGGGACCCACAAGGTCAAACTTATTTTCATGATTAGCTGCCATTTGCCCTGATGGGGTAAAGGCCTGGGCGGTTAAACTGCGGGTTCTTCGGCATGAATCAAGGCAGTGGCACCAGATTAGAAGAGTGGCCATTACATTTCTCATCATCACACACTCGCAGTAGGACAAAACGAGCAAAAGCTACCAGCTTCGCCCACACATGTCCTTGGTGAAGCAAGGAAGATCCATAATCAGACTCCAATCTTTGAGTACACGTCTTAATTCCGTCATGATGAGGGGCACGTGCATCGCCTAGTTCAAGCAGCTCCTCTCCACGAATGCCATTTTTACTTTGCAAGAAGAGTCGGTCCGCAATTTTTTTTTCAGATGTGGGTATTTCAAAAATATTTTCTCAGAAGCGAACTCAGCGAGCCTGTCACTTCGAAGAATACGAGTGGCATGATCTGTTGTGAATAATAAAATGCAAGTTTTCAAGCAGGAGCTAAAGTTTAGAAAACTGGCGTCGGCTACCATGAGCTCGACTTTTGTTTAAAATACATGAGGAAACCCAGCTTCACGTGGATATGTAGCTGTAAAGGAGTGTTTCGATAGCCTCTTTGGTTAATTGGATAATTGAGATAATTAATACTGTAGGAGATAATAATTAGTCTTCTTAGATACTACACTAAAACTTGACATGTGGTAGTTTCTTAAGGGATTGTTGTGGTGTAGAATCTGAAGCCATGAAAGTGGGTTTTTTTTCATACTCTATTATGTTTGTTTTTGTTTTAATTTTTTTCACATTTATTTATCTTTGAGAGATAGAGAGAGGCAGAGCATGAGAAGGGGAGGGAGAGAGAGAGAGAGAGAGAGAGAGAGAGAGAGAGAATCCGAAGCAGGCTCCAGGCTCTGAGCTGTTTGTTAGCACAGAACCCAATGCAGGGCTCGAACTCACGAACTTCGACAGAGCCTGGAGCCTGCTTCAGATTCTGTGTCTCCCTCTCTCTCTGCCCCTCCGCACTCGCTCTCTCTCTCTCTCCCACTCTCTCTCTCTCTCTCTCAAAAATAAACATTAAACATTTTTTTTTAATTTTGAAAATAAATGAATACAGTTATTTTATTACAATGTTACTTATGTGACTAGTAGCTGGATTATTAGTTATTTGCATGAATTGATACGTATTTTTAACCTTCCTAATTTTAATTTCTTCGATTTTTTAAATTTCTTTTTTTTAATTTTAATATGATAAATATTCATAGATATAGCTCATACAACCTAAAGTTCTTGAGGGCCCCTAACAATTTTAAAGAGTGCAAAAGCATTTTGAGGTCAAAAACAATTGGAAACCACGGCGCTGTAACAATCCTTGAGTTTGCAAAAGTATCTTCAGAAGCGATTGTTACTGTTCAGTGAATGGGTAAGTTGGTCCAGTGCCCATAATCCAATACATTTCAGCCCCACTCCTGTGCTGCTAACCCAGGGTCTGAAATCTAGGGGGCTGGTGGTCCTCTATCTACGAGATCTACCAGCTGCCTGAGCAGGACAGTCTCTTCCTCTCTGGGCCTCAGTGTCCTTATCCACACAATGTTTGATGAGTGGACCAGACTGTCTCTAACACATCTTCCAACTCTGACATTCGATGAAACTATTTGGAGGAATATTTGAAAGATAATAAAAACAAAAATTGGGTTGTTTTCAAACCATAGTTGACGATTCATTTTCCCATTTGAATTTTTACTTGGTGCTCTTATACACACACTGCAGTAACTGTCATTGAAGATTCTAGAGGTAAATTGCCTGGCACTTAGTCTTCTGCCACTAACTGGCTATGTGAACTTGGATACATTAATTAACCCCTCTATGCCCCATAAAACTGTTGAGTGGATTGAGTTAGGAGAGGCACAGGGTTTAGAATAAATTCTGGCTTGTGCTACGTGCTCAGTAAATTATTATTAGCACCTGATTCACTGTGTTGTAATTGTGTGTTCATATGATTGTCTCCCTTCCTAGACCCAACTTGCAGACCAGGACTGCACCTGGTTCATCATTACAGGTCCAGCCTCTAAAATAGTGCCTGGGACATAATTTGCACTCAATAAATCCTTGGGAAATGGATAAATGACCGATTTGATAGTGTAGATCCTTTGGCAGGAGATAATCAGTCCCAGATCTCTCTTACTTTGGGTAGAGTATAATTTTCCACGGGATTTGGGTTGACCCATGGGATTGCAGAGGTCATAAATGTGCTCGTGTGGTGTGGCCTGTGTGGTATGCTTTGGTTATAATGATGACGATAATAATCCATGAGCAAAGCAGCCCCTGGTAACCACTGCTTCCTTAGCCCGGGCCCAGAATGAACCAACTATATAGCAGGCTTCCATCGTGCACCCTAGATACAACCCCAGACAACTATGCTCTGAGGCAGAGCTGTCCAACCCCCTCCCCCTGCCCCCCCCCCACACACATAGGGGATCTCTCCTGGGCAGTGCAGAATTTCTTTTGTGGGATCGTGTGTCTTTGGACTGCCACAGTGGTGCTGACAAACTGTGGTACAAGTGCCTTAAATTGTCTATCTAGTAGGGGCCTGCACAAAATACTTGCCTGCTGTCCATATGCCCCAGGGCTGCCCTGCCCCCCCCCCCCCCCCCCAGCCCATCCAAGATCACCTAAGCGGACTCAGGAACAAAAGAATAGAAGGTTAATGACACATGACTGAGATTTGAGGCTGGTATGTATTTATTTATTTATTCATTCATTCATTCATTCATTCGTTTATTCATTTATTTATTTTAATTCACATCCAAGTTAGTTGGCATGTTGTGCAATAATGATTTCAGGAGTTGAACCCAGGGGTGCAGTCCCTCCATGTAACATTCAACGCTCACCCCGATAACTGTGCACTTTAATGCCCGTTGCCCATGTCGCCCATCCCCCACCGCCGACAACCCTCCCAGCACCCCTCAGTTTGTCCTCTATATTTAAGAGTCTCTTGTGTTTTGTTCCCCTCCCCGTTTTTCTGTTATTTTTGCTTTGAGGGTGGTTTTTGGAACCACAAGCCACCTGTGCAAATCGGCAGGGATATCGCCCAGAATGCACTTGGCCGGAAGTAACAGAAAGCCCAGCTCTAGCTGTTGTAAAAGACAGTGGTGCCTAAAAAAACAGAGGTGGTAGTAGAGGGACTTCTGGAAAAGTCTGATCCATGAGCTCCACCGTATCCCCAAGGCCTTGTTTCTATCTATTCACACTGCTTCGTATCATAGCAGCTTCATTGTAACAGTGACCCCCTTCACGCTTTTGGGTAAGGTTGGGGGCCGTGGTGACCAAGGCCATGTGCTAATTTCTGGACATCTGCAGTGGCCATGAGCATACCAAGGACTGGGCCACACCTGACCCTCAACTGATCACTCCCCCGTTCTTCATTCTACCTGTGTCCTCTGTTATCACCCATTTAGTAAGTATTCAGTGAGAACCTTCTCTGACAGGTGTTCTCCCGCGTGGCAGGAATACAGTCGCTACAATTACTGCCCACAGTGGATTAACACGCTCTGGACAGTCTATAGCACTAAGACGCATAGATTAGGTAGCTAGGCAGGTAGATAATTATATATGCAGAAACATAACAATGGTTAGCATTTATGGAGACCGGCACCAATCGTTACACTGATGTTCTCGACTTGCATTTTCATTCTATCCTCAACATATTTCTGTATTATCGTCCACATTTTAGCATCACGGAAAATGGGAGGGCAAAGGTGAGTGAGTTACTAGGCTCGCACAGTAAGTCTGGAAGTATAAATTCGTATTTTGTTTTTCTTATTTTGCTGTGTGCACCGCCTCCCATACAAGGAAATAGCCTGTTCCCCTTCAGCCGAACTGTGAGTCACAGGCCAAATGATGTGTCAACATAGAATACACTAACCTTTTATTAATTTCATTATGGGGATTTAGTTAAACCCTTTGGTATACTTTGGTTAAACACAAAGTGCTCAGAACCCCATACATTAATCAATTTTCCAAAAGTAAATAGTCATCTGTCTCCATAGATACCACATAGGTATTCTTGCTGATATTATTACCTGGATAGTTGTTTTTTTTTTTTTTTTAATGTTTATTTATTTTTGAGAGAGAGACAGAGACAGAGTGCAAGTAGGGGGAGGGACAGAGAGAGAGGGAGACGCAGAATCGGAAGCACGCTCCAGGCTCTGAGTTACCAGCACGGAGACCAGCACGGGGCTTGAACTCACGAACCTCAAGACCACGACCTGAGCTGAAGTGTGTCGCTTAATCGACTGAGCCACCAAGGTGTCCCATTACCTGGATGATTTTAAACCCTTCGCATGTATCATTGTGATTATCCTCACCCCTTTTAACTCGTTAGAAAATCAATGAATTTTTATTATAGAAAACCTGAAAGGAAATAAAAATTATAAAATGATAGGAAAAAATCAGCCAGGGTTCAACAACCCATAAAAAACATCTGGGGCCTTAGTTTTTCCCAGGTCTTTTCCCTCTGTATTGTACTTCCACAAAAAAATAAGATCACATTGTATATACCATGTTGCACTATGCTCTGTCTACTTATACTTCACAGTTTCATATGTTATTATAACAACTTTATTAATCTTATTTTCTATGTCACGATTCTAGTGTATAAAATAAGCCATAAATTTATTAGTCATTCTTTCACTGTTGGACATTCAGATCGGATGATTAATAAATCTATTTGAGCTTCCTCCTAGGAAGATATAAAGTACTTTTATTTATTTATTCAATTCCAATTAATTTTTCCAATGGCAAATTATATTGAGACATGCCTAGATTTTTCACTGTCTACATGTCTGTCGCCGAATTCATCAGCTTCTTCCAGGAGGAAAAAAAAATCCTTGTTTCTATTATATCTCCTCACTTGCAAGGTTAATGGCTCCCTGTTTTCCAGGTCGGCCTGGCTTAGAAATGCCAAGTCAGCCTGACTCCCTGCTCCTTGAAAATTCGTATCTAATCGGCTTCCAGGACCGCTCAGCCTTCCTTTCAGAGTAGAGTGACATTGCATTTGGATCTTTCCCCCGATTTGCAGAGTAAATACCCAAAGTCAGGCTCCTTTATCTCATGTTTTCTTTACCTAAGAGCCAGAGTTATGACTCAAGTAACTGCATAGTCGTGTATAGAAGGTTCTTGATGAACATTGGATAACATGAATGCTGAATGAAGAAGCGAAAAATTCCTTTGACCTTTTATTGATTTTAAACATGAATTACTGCATCATTGCTCCACTATGGGCTTGTTGGAAGCAAGGATCATAAGTTAATCATAAAGTTCATTTCCTGAATAGGCCTACTGTGTGCCAGGTACTCTGCTGAGCATCGTACAGAGTTTCCTTTAATGCTGTCCTGGTTCTGTTTGTAGAGATCAACCTTTTGTTTCATACACGGGATGTGGAAAGGTGGCAGGACTTTCCCGGGATACCCCAGGGGCTGCTTTTTAACCCAGGAGATTTGCCTAGATGTAGTGTCTGTCACAGACAGCCCTGATACACACATTGGATTAAACCATGAAGGATGGAGCCTACTGGGTGAGCCCTAATCTTATCACGGTTGTCTGCTTTGGTTCCCCCTTGAGGGCCAAGCAATTGTTATCAACAGTGAAGTTTGGGCAATGAAGAGGTTCAAGGAAAAGAGAAATGTATGTTCTAATTTTCCATAAAAAATATTTCCTGGAGCGCCTGGGTGGCTCAGTCGGTTAAACATCCGACACCTGGTTTTGGCTCAGGTCATGATCTCACGGTACGTGAGTTCGAGCCCTGCATCGGGCTCAGGGCTGTCAGCGTGGAGCCTGCTTGGGGTTCTCTCTCTCCCTCTCTCGCTGCCCCTCCCCTGTTTGCACCCTCTTTCTATCTTAAAATAAGTTAATTAAATTGAAATATATTTCCCCATGGTATGGTACCATCATTTTATCCTTTGTCATTATCCTGAAAGCCCCAGATTCTGGTGGGGGTGTTTGTGGGGGTCACGGGAGAATGCATGCCTCCAGTCTCTGGAGTGGAACTGCAAGGAACAGTCATGGTTGAGAGTCACGGCCATTAGTTTTCAAGACACTGAACCTCAAATCCCATCCATGAAACTCCCCAAACTTGTGGCATTGCGCATGTTGGTTAACCTCTTCAAGTCTCAGTTTCCTCATATTTAAAACAACAGAGTAAAACCTTGCATGGCAAATAACTTGTTCTGCAAGTGTTCTGCAAGATGAGCAAACATTTCTGATAAATTTTAACTTGATAAGCAATGTCTTGCCATAGGTGTAATACGTGATGTCAACATCACATGATCACAATTGAGCCTTCTCTCTCTCTCTTTCTCTCTCTCTTGCTTTGGGATTATGGGTGATCAACAGTGCAATGTCACATTTCCACGAAATCCTCAAAATGAGGCAAATGCCAGTGTCACTGGATAGGTTCCTTGTTAAAACTGCACGAAAAGAAAAAGATTCCACTGAGCCGATAGACAGCAGTGATTCCATTAGGGATAGTGAAAGTCATCCTACACAATAACCCTCCTCTCTCTTGTCTCCCTCGTACCAGCCACAAAGGTTTTCAAAGTTACATGAAGGTTCATTTGGTTATTTTTTCTTTCCATTTTATATTTTCTTTATTATTTTGTATTCTATTATGCTATTGTAATCATTTTTATATGAATATTTTTGGGTCGTAGAATGAATCATCTGGGTTTCCATTGTTCCTTTTTCTCTTTTTAATTTTTTAACATTTATTTATTTTTGAGAGACAGAGAGAGACAGAACACAAGCAGAGGCGGGGCAGAGAGAGAGGGAGACCCAGAATCGGAAGCAGGCTCCAGGCTCCGAGCTGTCAGCACAGAGCCCCATGCGGGGCTCGAACTCACAAACCATGAGATCATGACCAGAGCCCAAGTCGGACTGAGCCCCCCAGGCGCCCCTAAGTTTCTACTATTTCTTATGGAAAAATTCACTGTGATTTGCAAGTGCTTTGGATTACAAGCATGTTTCTGGAACGAATTATCCTCATAAACCAAGGTTTTACTGTAGTTCCTATTCCTCCTTCATGGATTTTGTTCTGAGAATGATTAAAGAAAATATTGGAAAATCACAGCTTCCCTGCCTAGCACGTGCTACACATGATTATTTGTATTGTGGTGACCAGATGACTTCCTGTTTATTCAGCAGTTATCCCTGATGGCACAAGCTGTCAGCCCTGCGTGGTAGACACCAGGTATTCATTGCATAATTAAGCAGATAATAAGAAAGAGAAAGATTATAAACAGAGGCACATGGGGCTAACGAGCAGTGGAGAATTGCAAGTACTTTGCTATTGTTCAACCCAATGTCATGAACATAGTAAATGGCCTTCAATGGTTTTGGATTCAGAGTTCATTTTTTGAGAAACACACAACACTGTGTATATTGCAGACGTATGTGTTCATACACCCAACATCAAAAACTTCACCACTCCTAACTCAATAAGTGCTTGCTCATGGTACCTCTCTGGCTTTTAAAACTACATTTAAAAAGACATGAATCACTTTTTGTTGTTTATAATCAGACAGGCAGAAAAGAATGGAGATTCTTGATACTAAATTATGATGTTTGCTTCATACTGAGCTACAGGATAGTCTATACCTTCAGAAAACTCCTTTACGTATAAAATCCATAAAAGTCGGCATAAAACACTATTAAAAATTAGTTTCTCAAATAGATGGCTGGGCTGGCAGGGAAAAAAAAGTGAAAGGCTCAGAGTCCGAAGATTAGGAGAAGCTCAAACCGGGAGGGGATGGCAGTCATTAGAGCTGGTAAATACAAGCATTTCCCAACCCCTGGTGGGCTGGTGCCTGGGTTTCAATGGCCATACACTACAAGCGCATGGGGACAAGAGAACAATGGCTAAGCCTGAGCATAAACAGGATCCCCAAAAGCTAAAACTCTTAATAGGTGAACCATTAAGGAAAAACCTCCCTCCGGCTCTGTGCTGACAGCTCGGAGCCTGGAGCCCGCTTCGGATTCTGGGTCTCCCTCTCTCTCTGTCCCTCCCCCACTTGTGCTCGGTCTCTCTCTGTCTCTCAAAAATAAATAAATGTAAAAATAAAAAGAAAAATTTAAAGAAAAAACCTCCCATAAAGAGGAGATTAAAGATAATCATCTAGCCCCTCCTCGGCTCCGGGTGGAAAATAATATCCCTCCATACTTCTTAAACTACATGCTAAGACTCATAATGGCTTGGGACCAGTCAGTCTGTGCAAAATTCACACCAGCTCCACGGTCTGCAAAGACCTGAAAAACCTTCAAGTGGCTTGCAAGCCAAGGTCCCACGTCAGAAGAAGAAAGAAATGAATGAGGAATGTTAGCCTTTTGCTGTTCGGTTCCCGAGGTGACATACATATCTTCTGTTCATTGTCTGTTGACTTAAAGTAGTCACTGGGGCCCAAAATACCTTCAAGGGAGGCATGGAAATAATAGGGGTGCGAACTTAAAGGTTTGGTGAATGTTCTTTCTGCCTCACCATCTAAAATCTTTGTGTTTCAAGGATAGTGGATATTGATTAACTTTGGACATTCTTAAATTCAAAAGTGCAAATTTCTAGGATAACCACAGAAAGGAGGGAAACAGTATGTCACTTCAAAATTAGTAGCAGGAAAAAGATAAGAGGAAGAGGCAATCTTAAAACCTCAATCACCTCTAAAGAGGGTAAGAAAAGAGAAAGAGAAACAGCGGGTTAAATCAAGACAGAGAGAAATCACACACTATCATGGTAGAAAAAATGAGGAAACATGTAATTAATTTGATAAATACACACGGACTATAGTCTCTAGTCACTGGTGACGTCTAGCAAATATTCAAGAGACAGCAAATTCGAAACGCTTCTGGGAAACTGAGTATCAGAGAACTCCCCAACTCAATGAGACTACTGTATCCTTGATATTTGTATTCATTTTCTATTGATATGTAACAAGTTACTACAATCTTAATGACTCAAGAAAGCATCCATTTATAAGCCCACAGTTCGGTAAGTTTTAGTCTATGCAGGCTTTTCTGTGTTCTACACTCAGGGTGTCAAAAGCCTGCAAGGTGTAGGCTGGTCTGAGTTCTCGTTGGGAGTCTCTAGGAACAATTCACTTCCGAGATTGTTCAGGTTGTTGGTAGAATTCAGTTCCTGTAGGCTGTAGAATCAGGTTCCGACTTCCTTGCTGGCTCTGGTCTGGGAGTCTCTCAAATTCTCCAGGACACCTGCATTCTTTTCCACACATTCTCTCCTATCTTCATCAAGCAATGATGAGCCCAATCCCCATAGCGCTCCCGCTATTACTGATTGACTCTTCTGACCAGAGAAAACTCTCTGCTTTTAAAAGTGTTTGTACAATTAGATTAGGACAACCTGGATATTAAGATCAGCTATGACATAAAACATCATCAGAGCAGTGGTATCTCATACTTACAGTTTCCAGAGATTAGAGAAATGATCTTAGGGCCATTTTTAGAATTTTGTTTACCATGATATTAAAACCAGAGAACAGTTCAAGAAAGAAACACCACAAGGCGATTGTACGCATGAACCAAGAGGCAGAAGTTCTAAAATCTACTGGCACTGAATTCAGAAATGCATAAAAAATAGGTAAGCAACAACAAACAACTTGGTTGTACCCCAGGAAAATAAAAGTGTTTTAACATTTAAAAAATCTATTAACAATAGATATTAACAATGTTTGCTATTAAAGTAGAAATACGATATTATCAATTTAGAATATGCAGTGTGCATGAGAGTAGAAAACCTTAAAGACACACAGATTTCTTTTTTTATTAGTTTTTTTTTTTTAATTTGGAAGTTATTGTCCAATTCGTTTCTGTACAACACCAAGTGCTCATCCCAACAGGTGCCCTCCTCAATGCCTGTCACCAAGACACCTAGATTTCTATCAAGCATAAAGTATATAAAGAGTAGTATATTTATGAGATCAAATATACTACATCGGTGAAAATAGGTGAGTGTGTAACTATACACATTAAAATGTATGAATCTCATAAAGTAAAAAATTTCAGGGACAAAGAGTACAAAGTATACAATAACTGTTATTTATATAAAGGTCAAATATAGGCAAACTCAACCAATACATTATTTAGAAATAAAAAAGTATAGGGGCGCCTGGCTGGCTCAGTTGGTTGAGGGTCTGACTTCAGCTCGGGTCATGATCTCAGGTTCGTGAGTTCGAGCCCCACATCAGGCTCTGTGCTCACAGCTTGGAGCCTGGAGCCTGCTTGGGATTCTTTGTCTCCCTCTCTTTCTCAACCTGTCCCCTGCTCATGCTCTCTCTCTCTCTCTCTCTCTCTCAAAAATATACATTAAAAACATATTTAAAAAAAGAAATCAATAAGTATATAGTATAACTATTTATAAAAATAAACCAATGGAATAGTAACATAATCAGTTTATTGTTTAACCTTTAGGGAAAGGAAATGAGATGTAATGGGAAGGAATAAACAGAAGACTTCAGGATGATGGCAATATTTTTAGCCTCTGATAGTGAGAAGGTGAGTGCTCGTTTTATCATTTAAATTTTTTTTTAACATTTTATTTATTTTTGAGAGACACAGACAGAACACAAGAAGGGAAGGGGTAGAGAGAGAAGGAGACACAGAATCTGAAGCAGGTTCCAGGCTCTGAAATGTCAGCACAGAGCCCAATGTGGGGCTTGAACCCACAAACCATGAGATCATGACCTGAGCCAATGTTGGATGCTTAACCAACTGACCCACCTAGGAGCCCCTTATCATTTTTTTAATAAGATTTTTTTTAACGTTTATTTATTGTTGAGACAGAGAGAGACAGAGCATGAATGGGGGAGGGTCAGAGAGAGAGAGACACAGAATCGGAAGCAGGCTCCAGGCTCTGAGCCATCAGCCCAGAGCCCGACGCGGGGCTCGAACTCACGGACCGTGAGATCGTGACCTGAGCTGAAGTCAGACGCTTAACTGACTGAGCCACCCCCAGGCGCCCCAAATTGAGCTTATATACAAGATATATTCTTTTGTATGTATGATATATCTTATTTTAAAAAGGCCAGAAAGATTGAATTCTAAAAATGGTCCTCCAAATTCCAACTAAATATAAAGAATTAAAAAAAAATTAATTGTCCTACATATTGCCTTACAAAGAAAAGTTTCAGAAACCAGTGAATATTCTCCATATATGCCCTTGCTCCCTAACTTATGGAAAATCTGGCATCTGAGTTTAAAATGGCAGACTAGACAAAGAGGAGAGGGGCCACATTATATGGAAAGAAAATAAAAGCCTTTGCCTGAGGAGAATAAAAGCCTTTGCTTATTAAAGTGGAGAACACATAAAATTGAGAACCCAACTGAATACATCAATTGAATCACCTAATAAATAAGTTGCTAAACACTTTCTACATGTTGAGAAAGGCATGAGACCACAGATGGGATCATAACAAAGTCCTTGTTCTGGAGAATCGCATTCTTGGGTGGAAAGACAGTTACAAAAATTGCATGGCAATGCATTAAGATAATTGCCATGATAGAAGGATGTCCAAAGCACTATGGGTGTATAAAGAAGGAAACACATTTGGATGGACCAAAGCAGCACTCACACTGGAGGGGACCTTCGATCGAAGGTCTTCTGATAATTTCAGATTTACTAAGAAGATAGAGGTTATCTAGGCCCAGTTGAAGAGGCAGCCTTCTATGGATGGACAGAAGGTGCTTATAATTGGGAAACATGCCCCAGAAATCCTAGGAGTCCTGCTATGGTGGTGAGGTTAGGGTGATGGGATACAAAACTGAGGAGAGAGAGGGTCTTGTCTGATTAGAAACTTTCTAGTTTGTAATCTATGCAGGGTCATGGTCACATTGGTGTTTTACTAAGCTCACGTTCGCTGCGGTGTGGAGTGAAGAGCATATAAAAGAAAGCCATTAAGAGTCTATGGAAAATGTTCCAATCAGAGATGGTAAAACATGTAAAAGGAAGGGTACTAGGGATAAAATAGATATGCGAGTTCTAGGAATATTTGGAATCTCTAAACCGTATGGAGAAATAATTGGTAGAATGTAAAAATCTGAAAGAAGAATCTAGGCTTTCAGGTACACCTCCCAAGATATAAGGAGATCCAAAGAGGGTACTTTTCTTCAAGAATAGTTTTTGGAGAGAGAGGCAAGGGGTACTAACATTCAGAGAGTTTGTGTTTTGTTTTGTTAGAATGAAACCCTGTAGTCATAAAACCACAAAAATGTTAACTATGTTAATATGACTTCTGTGTGCCAGCTTCAGTGAGCTGTGAAAGCAGAATTTATTCGACTAGTCAACCTGCCAATGATATCCACATACTAATCCCAGAACCTGTGAATATGTTGCCTTACACGCTGAAAGGGACTTTGGAGATGTACTCAAGGATCACAGGATGGAGAGTTGATCTTGGATTATCTGGGTGACCTCAGTGTCATCACCAAGTGCCCTTACAAGAGGGAGGCAAAAGTGTCAGAATAAATACAGAGGATGTAAAGACAGAAGCAGAGGTCAGAGAGGAGAGACAATGCCACACAGCTAACTTTAAAAATGGAGGGAGGGACCATGAGTCAAGGAAAGCAGGTGGCCTCTAGAAGCTGGAAAAGGAAAGGAAACAGATTACCTCCTCTCCCAAAGAAACGCGGCTTTGCTGACCCCTTGCTATTAGCCCAGTGGGATCCACCTTGGACTTCTGACTTGCAGAACTGTAAGATTATAAAGTTGTGTTGTTTAAAGCCATCGTTTGTGGTCATTTGCTATGGAAGCAATAGGAAAATAATACACGAAAGAACAGTTATCTACTGAGCATATATTAAGTGCAGGGCATTAAACTGGGACTTCTCTTTTTAATTTTTTAAATGATTTTATTTCATTTTTTAGAGAGGGGCAGAGTGTGAGCGGAGGAGGGGCAGAGAAAGAGAGGGAGACACAGAATCTGAAGCAGGCTCCAGGCTCTGAGCCATGAGCACAGACCCTGACATGGGGCTCAAACTCACAGACCGCGAGATCGTGCCCCGAGCCGAAGTTAGTCATTTAACTGACTGAGCCACCCAGGCGCCCCTATACCAGGACTTCTCACCCTAGTTAAGTTTCAGTAACTGACACTAACAAGCCCTCTTGCCACACCAAACTATAAAACTGCATAAGGTGAGCACCGTAATCACCCATCTTCTGACTGGGGTGACTTCTGCAGCATAGCACAGAGAACCGGAATCTAAGCAAGAAACAGTGGTCTGGGAGGCAGAGATTAGACTTAAAGAGTACTCAATCTGCAGGTACGTATAAGATGAAGCATGAGAGGAAGGAAGCTGTTTAGTGATGGGCCCCAGAATTCAGTATGGAGATCCCCGAAAAATCCATATGAAGGCCGCATTGTCCATACCCAGGACAAGACCAAGTGAACTTAATGGAGATCAGCTGCTACAGATGGAAAGCAGAACAGAGATGCCAGAGGTCAGGCAGCGCTGGAGGAAGAGATTTGAGGGTGTTCCCACCTTAATAAGTGGAGAGACCAAGGGGCACCTGGGTGGCTCAGTCAGTTAGGCATCCGACTTCAGCTCAGGTCATGATTTCACGGTCAGTGGGTTCAAGCCCCACACCGGGCTCTGTGCTGACAGCTGGGAGCCTGGAGCCTGCTTTGGATTCTGTGTCTCCTTCTCTCTCTGCCCCTCCCCAACTGTGTTCTGTCTCTCTCTGTCTCTCAAAACTAAATAAATGAAAAAAAAATTTTTTTAAATCAGTGGAGAGACCATGTCAACTGCAGAGGGCCTTAAGAGTAAGGATAATGACATAAAGTTAACCCTACTGTAGACTTCCTCTTAAAAAGCCTAAGAACAAAGTCCCAAAAGGATGTTTAGGCAAGACAGAATTAGGAGGTTGAGTCCTGTCCAGCTAAATGGGTTTGGATATGGGGCACCTGGGTGGCTCAGTCGGTTGAGCAGCCGACTTCAGCTCAGGTCATGATCTCGCGGTCCGTGAGTTTGAGCCCCGCGTCGGGCTCTGTGCTGACAGCTCAGAGCCTGGAGCCTGTTTCAGATTCTGTGTCTCCCTCTCTCTGACCCTCCCCCGTTCATGCTCTATCTCTCTCTGTCTCAAAAATAAATAAACGTTAAAAAAATTTTTTTAAATGGGTTTGGATACACCTTGTTCTTAGCACAAATATTTATTAACAAAGTGTAAAAGCGAGAGTACACAAGTTCAAGATGATTATCCAATCTTTGAACTTTCTTCTGAAACAAGAATCAACATTTCAGGAAAGAATAATAGAATTTCCAGTTTTTACAACCTGTTATTCATAATATCCATTAGCAACCAAAAATCACTAGGCACGCAATGAAACAAAAAAAATGTGATTCACAGCTGAGGGGGAAAAGAGCAGCCTATAGGAACGAAATGAGTGTGGCTCCAACATTGAACTCAACATACACAAGCAGTGATTATAAATAGGTTTCACGAATTAAATAAAATGTTCAGAGAATGAAAGACGGAATTAATGAAAGGGTAGATAAGAAACCTCAGAGTAAATACGGAAACTTAAAAAAAGAACAAAATGAAAGTACTAAAAATAAAAAAAATACAATAATTGAGACAAATATAGTTAGGCATCTATCAGTACCCTGGTGAGCAGAAGTAAGGGTCAGCTAATTTGAAGATTGATCAAAATAAATTACCCAACTTGAAGAATGGGGGAGTGGGAAATGAATGAAATGAGAAGATCGTCAAGGACCTGGGAGATAATGTAAGCATCTAATGTCTGTGTAATTGGAGTACCAAGAGGACAAAGTGGGAGATTGAGGAAGAAAGCACATTTAAAGAAATAATGACCGAAACCTTCCCAAATTTGGTGAAAGTGGAAAAACAAAACAAAACAGACAAGTGAACAACGCTGCAGCAGAAATTCAATAATTTCAATAAATCCCAATGAGGATAAATGTAAAAAAAAAATTATGCACATTGTCATCACCCTCCGCAAAACGAACAGTATGACAATGACCCAACAAAGGAGAGTGGTGAATGGAACTATACTGTTTTCACGTTACATATTTGGGAAATTCAAAGGGTGCATCAGGAAGATAGAAGCTGAAACTGTCAAGTATCAAGTGTAGAGGACAGAGAAGAACAATATGGAATGTAAGTAGAGTAAGTTTTAAGGATACACCTTGCGGGACTCAGAAGAATCACTGTAAAACAAATGACTAAGTAAAAAAGAAGATAGCTAAAAAGAAAATAAAACATAACACCAAAGAACTTTGGATTCATCCAAAAGATGACAGCAAGGAAACAACAGAGGGAGCAGAAGCAGAGGGACAAATGGAAAGCAAGGGGCAAGACGACAGACCAAACCCAATGGTAATGATGGTTGCATTAAATGTAAATGGCCCAAAAACCATGAGGCATCCTGCAAGAATTCAAACCTAATGTGGGTATTAGCCTACTACAAGAAAGTCTAACAGCCTGTCAACAGATCAGGAGGAAATGGCATCAAGCAATTGCAGGAACAGTTGTGAGCTTATTGGCACATTTGTTCCTTCATTTACTCAGTCAACATCATGAGTCCTGGTATGTGAAGTGCCCTTCGCTGTTCTGTGAAAAATAATATTAATTATACAATTCTTATTTGCAATTACTAACTACTTGATCCCTAATCTCTGAATTTCACCAAGCATTTCAAGGCAAAACACAGCACGATGACTGTATTTTACACTGGAAATTTGCTAAGAGAGCAGATTTCAGATGCTCTCACCAGATACACACACAAAAGGGTAACTATGTGAAGAGGTTGCGGTGATTAGCTTTCACTAAGTATAGGTATATCAAAGCATCATGTAGTTCACCTTAAACATTCATCTTTTTGTTAAGAATAAATAAATATTGTGGTAATCCAGTGTATATGTATATCAGATCATCACACAGTATAAGATATCACCTGTTACAACCAGAATGTATAGAATTTCTATTCATCAGTAAGACGCACTCACGCACACACACACACACACACACACACACACACACAAGCATACAGCTGGTATAAGATGATTCTTCATCTGTCTCTGAGTTTCAACCTGGGTGTATTTTTATATATCCTACAAAAGGATGATACAGTATTTGGCAGTCTGGGGCCACTCCATACTTAACCTGCTAGAGCATTGTGAAGACAGATCCCATGATCTACCCTCCTCTTACAGCCCAACCGCTATCAGCAAGGAAACAGAATCCCCTCATTCTGGGTGCCTGGAGCTCCAGGAAGCCTGGAAGGGGAACATTCACGGGTACCAAAGCTACTCTACTACTTGGCATTGATAACGGAGAAATCCCCCGGCAAACACTTTTAATTTAGCGCTTTTTAAATATATTTATGTCTTTGGCCTTGTTTAACATTTTTCACTGAGTTCCCTTTTCCTTTCAAGAGGTGGAGGCCAAAAAAAACAGAAATGAGTTACGGGAGCCTCGGCAAGAAGTCTCCTGAGACGCCACCGTCTCCTGGAAAATTCTCCTCAAGAGTTTACGAGACAAATATAAATACATGCCGGGTGAAGTTTTCAGTGACCTTTAAACTGTTTGCATTTCAGGAAGATTCCAAGAAGAGTTTCTGTCTCTGGCAGGCCCTTGGGTTTCTGGGCTTAAATTAAAAAATCTAAACCAGATCACACTTTAGGGGAAGTGTCCCAGAAACAACATCACTGTGGGATCTGGGCATCAAAGAACCCACTGGATTTTGGGAAATGTGTTCAGTGCTTTTTCTGTGGGGCGCATTTAATCCTGACAGCTTTAGGGGGAAGGGACTTTTATTCTCATCATACAGAGGAGGAAATGAAACCTCAGATCACATAGTTCAAGGTTACATATTCTGTAAGAACCTCATCCTGTGGGTAAAATGGATTTGTGGGTAAAACCCTATTCTGCAGGATAGTTAAAGATTTAGCATTGAGGTAAAAAACGTATTAGGTACTCAATAAGTGAGAAATGTTATATGTGGGTAAGCCAAGATCCAAATCCAAATTCTATCAGTTCAAAGGGAGGATGATTCCCATTCACCATGCAGGTTCCTCCGGGATTGGGCCACTTGGGCCTCCTCTGTCATCCTTTGTTCCATGGCCATAGGCACAAGAGACTTCTTTTCTAGCCCTCGGTGGGAACAGCCATCATCCTCTGTACCCCTAGCTGGGAAGCAAGCTATAAAAAGGGTCGGGGGGGAGGCTCTTCTTTTATGGAACTTTGCTGGCATTCACTCTGGTGACAAACTAGAAGTGACCAAAATAGCCAATATGAGGAATCAGCCAAGAGCGTAGGGTCCTACAAAGCCCTTGTGATATGTTATCAGGAACATTGGCCTCCTGTTCCTAGAACCTTCTGAATGGCAGACGGATGCAGTGAGTATGTTTCTTCAGTCTTTATTGTGTGAGGCCCATGGTGGAGTGCCCATCAATATTTCCCAGGGGTCCTTGAGACTGGGCGGCGAGGTCCATTCTTCCATAACAGCTCCTCCTTCCATTGGGAGGATCCACTGCAGGTGAGTTTCTGCCATTGTCAGTTGTCTCCAGGGACCATGTGTACTTCTGATCCTCTGGACGAGGAGACTCCCAGACCTCTGAACCGCTCACACATGGGTACTTCCTCTGTACTTGGTAATTTGGATGTTGGAGGGAAAAAGAAAAAAGAGTGAGCTGGCAGAATAGGAGCTGTATCAGCACTAGAAGAAAGAGAGAACCGTGTTCATGAAATATTGTTCGGTCAGATTAAATGGAAGAACAAACACTTTGATGTAGAAAATTCTCCAGCTTGGAGAATTTATTGCTTTTTACTCAATGCTTTTT